>NW_017306586.1:391517-482786 GCF_000935625.1 Nanorana parkeri
TCGGGACAAGCCATAACACTGCCAAGGGTGCTTGGGCAGTTACAGAAGAGCTTTTTGTTTTACAGATTTCAACCATATAAAAATAAAAGGAGGTGAACTTTGTAAGCATCCCTCTTAGCCTAAATAGTTAGTCTCAGTCCTTGTCACTGAAAGCTACGTAGGCTGTTTTTTACATTCATTCTGTCTTTAATGCTGATAAAAATGTGTTCCACACGGTAAAGTAATATAGCAAGTGTTCAGTAGGTACTCAGAGGTCTTCAAACAGGAATCCCGTGTGGAGATTTCCCTTCATTTTCTGTGACAGTTACTGGTACCATTTTGGACAGGGAGTTAATTAAATTCTTCCCAGCACAGACAAAGGACAGCAATTAAAATCTAACCCATCCCCATTCTATATAAAACTCAAAAAACATTTTGGCTAGGCTTTAAATGGTAGTCCTGCTTCAAAGATGCATGGGTACAAACTTGAAAACTCAAAATGGAGGTACCTAGACGCATTTAAAAAAAAATAATCTGCATGATTTTGCTTGGGAATGAAGCAGGAGTCAGACATTATGTTTTGCTTGTGACTAAAGTCCTGCTTTAACAATTATTTCAGATTGCATAGTTAACATATAAAGTTTATGAATGATTTTACTAGATGCACAGAAAAAGTATTCACCATATGGTATCTGAGGGTGATTTACAATAACATAATGAAAGGTAGACTCGTGTAATGGTCTTGTACTGGCATCTCTACTGAAAGTGCAATCATTACCTGTGCTGTTAATGAATCATTTTATACATACTCCTAATGAGATTAGAACTCATAGAGAGTTTTATTTTATAATATCAGGCATACAGGGTGGGCACACAGCAGTAGTGACCCTGATTGGTTATCATCTGTATTACCTTCTATGGCTGGGACTGGGGAATTCATGATACATATACTTTGCCTTCTGGGAGCGCTGACTTCTAGCTAACCCAAAATAGGTCCTATGCTTGTATATCCAGTACATCATACTTTCTCCATTCAAAATGCTACAAAATGGCTAGCTGTGTGGTTGGAGTGCCCCAAATAACTGCATGTAGCCATACTACAGAGCTCTACTGTTCACCAGAATATTGGTTAGTAAGAAAACCAATTTAGTAAATATATCCACAATAAGAGAGGGTTTTCACAGGCAGTGGTTTGACTTAAAATGTCATGTTGACCCAAGTTGTGGTGTTCCTTTTTAGTCTACTCCAGGGGTGGACAAATTAATATGGAAACCAGGAGCCAGTCTGGATTGACTGTCATTGAGAACAACTAGACAAAACCAGCAAAGTTAGGTGCCGGCTGTAATTTTGAAAGGGTATTGGCTACTGAGACCTGAGATTTGTCCAGCCCTGCTCTTGTTTCATCCCTTGAACACCAAGCTTTTAACAACCCTTGAGAAGGTTTTAAAGCACCCATAAGCTCCAGTTTAAGAATGTTAAACACAGATCCTAGACAGAGTGCTGACTGTCATTTTAAACAAGGTGTTAGTAGGCTTTAGCAGACTTTCAGCAAGCTTGTTTTACGTGGCAATCAGCACTCCCATTAAGATCTTTGTTTAACATTCTCAAACTGGAACTGAAGGGTGCTTTTTAAGCTTGCCGAAAGCTCTTCAAAAGCTCACTGTTCACGCTGGTCTTGTACAAGCTGAAGCCTGTGTGGACTAGGCCTACAAAAACTGTACTAATATACTATGGAAGATTCCATTAGTGACCTCTTCTGATGAAAATGCTGTAATGCTGATCCAGTGGCTTCAATACTTCCCGAGTGATTGACCTGGAAGAAGTTCTGACTTCAAGGATGCAGCTATGTTTTTCTCATATTCAACTCAAACATATTTGAGTTCTAGCCAGTTATTCTTACAGTGACCTAAAGTGGAGTTCTAACTAACTCTTCCTTCCTCCCATGGCTCACTGGTTACCCCTTATGCTGATAGATATCCTCACTAGCTAATGTTGGGGTGCAATCAGATAAAGATGGGTGTTTTAACCTCCCTGGCCAATAGTGAGGTGCGATAGGCAGTGGGGAGATGGGGGCTAGAGCACCAACTTCAGAGCCAATGTACTGTTGTATAAATAAGTGCTCTAGATTTCCAGCTACCTGGGGAACTCATGGGAACATCAGAAGGTATATCTAGACTTCTGTATGTGCCTTTTTTATTTACATATTATAGCAATTAAAACAAACCTGTTATAAAAGAAATATGGAGGTAACGTTGCTGACTTCCTTCTAGAACTACCAGTTGCCTGGTTATGTGGCTACAATGCTTTATCTTATCTTTTTTTAGCTTTTGTGAAGAAATCTGGTAAATCTCAGGGTACTTCCCACATCCAACCAGCCAAAAATCTCCAGGGCTTTTTTTGACCTGCTTGGGCCCTCACATGACTACCAGTGGTGTCTGCATTGCTAGTGGAAAGTGGTTATCCAACACTGCAGTCCAGGCCCACCATTGACTGGTTTTGTCTCTCCCCCTTGTTGTGATGTCACCATGCTACCCTTGAAGTCAGCAATGTGGACACATGAAGAAGGATTCTCCTACTCTGCAGTCCTTAAGAAAGTAGACTTGGAACTTTGACCATAGCACAGCCTTTTCTGCTGGGGCTGTTTATATTGCATTAAACTTTTCATCCATCCTTTAGATTATTTGTTCAGTTATTTTTAAATACGTTAAAGCTGAACTTACCTTCAGTTATGTACAGTGGTATGGACTTGTCTCCTGTACTGACATTTCTTACTCTGATTTCTCTGCTGTGCATATCTCACAATGTGCATTAGAAGCTGCAGCAAGTCAGATATAGCATGCCTCATTTCCTAGCTGGAGGACATCCAACATCATCTACCTTTTTCTTCCACAGTCTTACTGTTCATTGCCCATCCCTTTGATTAGATTTCAGTTCTTTCAATAATGGTCATTCAGCTTCATATGTGGGCATTACCTAGGGCAGTCTGCATGCAAATACAGTCTGCTTAGGAACATTCACACCTCCAGACTGACATCCACAGAAGTCCATATCCATATCCATGTGATTTGTCATTGTCCATATCCATGTGATCAGGGGTGTGGCAAAGATGTATCTTTTGTACTTATTTTTTGCTAATAAGTTCCCATCTCATAAGGTTGAAAGATAAGCTTTATGAGTCACTGACCTAGGAGAAGCATGCAGAAGGCCGATATCATCTTGGATCAAGTATCATCCAGAATCAGGATCTGCTTTCTAGACTTCTCGGCCTTTTGGCTAAGATCAAGTGTAGTATCTGTTCTTATCAGTTTTCGGTGGGGAAAAGAACCGTCCTTGCGGGGGATGGTTACTTAGTACTCACTGAAGTGAAAGAGCGTGTGGGGCGGCTTCCTGTGAGAGGGGAACCGCTCAGTACATGGCTTTCTGACTGAACGGATGCGAAGCTTGGTCTGGTTCGAGGGTTCGGGGGCGGCAGAAGCCCGTGGTGTTGTGCCCCCTGGGGGTGGCGTCCCAGGGGTGCTCAGAAAGTCACTTGGGTATGGGACCCCACATGACTCACTGTAGCACTTGGTCACATACCATATTGCTTATTTCTGCACTTCGCCTCCAAGACAGGCCTTATGGCTAGTCTGGGGCAATATTTTTGCACTCCGGCCCCTAAGGCCTGTCAGAGTGGTGCACTGGCACTTTAGATTTATTTAAGCGCTCTATGCACGATTGGCACTTTTTTTATTTTAAATTTTGACCCACAGATTGCGGAAGGTGCAGGTTTCTTCGGGGCCTATTCCTGATGCTGGGAGGAGATTCTGTGCCTCGTAGGGGGTTCTCTGTCTCCTCCCACCCAGGAGGTGGGTCTCTCTTCGGGAGAGCCCACCTGCCTAGTACTGTGAGGGACCTGTTTCGGCAGGTCCCCGAAGGAAATGGTCCACCGGCCTTCGGGTTGGTGGGCCAACAGTCTCAACCCCTGTCAGGAGCCTTGAGCCCCGGGGGGTCGGGAAAGTAGGTCCCTTCTTTCGAAGGACCTTGCACCCTTGTGCACGTTTTTGTGTGCTGTGATTTCACGGTTCACTTTTTTTGTTCACGGGGAAGTTTGATGCACGTCCACGGGCTTCGATAAAAAAAAAAAAATCTGCTTTCTAGACTGAAGCCAGCTGATGACACCATAACCCCAAAATGCACCTCTCAGCCTAACCACAATCACTTGTCCGGAGCTTAAACTGTGAAATTTGTCCAATACATTCATGCTAAAGTATTTACATATTCTGAAAAACAATAATAGTACTTTAAGGCTCCATAAACACTTGCTAATCGCATAAATATGTGCACAATTGTTCACAAAATGCATGAGAAATGCTTGCCACTCTTGCGGTGCTATTTATTGTTGATGGAACCCCAGCGCAGCAAGCAAGATGCACACTTTTTTGCATGTGCAAAATGTGTGTCAAATGCGCAAAAGGGCGTGTTCAAAAAATGTGTGAAGCTCGCACCTTAAACAGCTTCACAAGCTTTTCTGTTGCATTTGTCATGCATGGTGCAGCCAATTAAAATGCATAGGCTGTCCTAGGCGGACCCTCTAATAAAAACATGCAGCAGTTGTTATTCAAGAGGAACTCCTTGAATTGTAAACATTAACCATTGCATGGGGGCTACTCCCACACTGCAAGGGTTAAGTGTTAATTTTGGTCTAGAGGCTAAAATAAAGAAAGTATACTCACCCAGTCTGTCTAGCTGCTAGACTGTTCACCACAGCCTCTTCTCCCTCAGGCTCTGGTGGTCTAAGGACCGGTGATGTTATCACATCTAATACAAGTGCATTAGATGTGAGGACGCTGAGGTACATTGCACCGATGGAGTGGCGATAGAGAGAGGTGACTGCTGCAGAACCGAGTATATCTTCTTTATTCTGGACTCTAGAGGAAAGTGAGCAGTTAACCCTTGCAGTGCAAGGTAGCCCCATGCAAGGGTTCATTTTCATAAAACCTGGAGTTCCTCTTTAAACTGTTAGGCCCCATTCACACTGCGCGATTCGCAAATCGCGCATTTGTCGCACGATTTGCATTTTGCGCACGATATCGCGCACATGCTTGCATTGAAAAGCATTGAATCGCAGCAAAATCCGCTCCAAAAAGGGTCCTGCTGTAGTGACGCACGACCCGCGACAGCAGGACCCTTTGGCCCATTGCCAAGCATTGGAGAGCGATATCGCGCAGTAAATAGCCGCGCGATAAATCGCTCAGTGTGAACGGGGCCTTAGAAACCGACCAGTTTCAGACAATGAATAACTTCACAATAAAAGTAGCTAGAGAGGTAAGTGAGGGCTTGTTTTAAAGCTCTTTCGCTGCTTGTTTAGAATATGCAAATAGTTTAATGTCCATATTCTGGGCACAGGTGCACTTTAAGGACTGCTTTAAAACTGAATATTCAGATTCGTGTATAATCTAAACCACGCGTGTTCTTTTAATGTAACATGTTTACAGTGAGCGTGAATTTAAGAGCGCTGAAATATCATTATTTTGTAGAAGGTTTTTCTGGTATATTTTTTGCATTAGTGGCATTTTATTTGTATGTGCTGAAACAATCCCGTTGTATTTGAATGAATGCAGAATCCTGTTTCCTACTGCTATAACAGAATATACTAATTGTTCCTGCTGGATTATGATAATTGGAGAGTTATTGACATAAGAGTATCAGTTCAATGGCATGTAATTATTGGAACAAAGCATAGAAATGACATTGATTATTTGTCGTAAAGAATGTTTATGAGTGGCGTAGTTAGAATTCATTCCGCACAAGGTGTTATTTCACGCAATAGGGGCTACATTAAATTGATAAATAGCTGAGAAACAAATATCTTTAAGTGTGCTTATCTGGAACTCAAAAACTATAATCATGGCCTATTTTCCGTTTTATAGCCGTGATAATACACTGTGTATGAAATCTTCATTCTGCAGCAATTTAGAAGACCTCAGTTCAGCTGTGTCTACTTTATAGTATTCTAATTAGTGAATCTAAATATGAGACAATAACAGAGCACTTGTATAAATGCATTCTTAGGAATACAATGTGGTATCTTTAAAGTGCACCAGTCATGAGGAGTACAGGGGCTGCCATTTTTGGCCTCCTTCTAAAAATGCTAATTGCCTGACTGTCCTTGGCTTCAGTATTTTCTGAGCTACTGACTAGGGACAGGCACACAGTAAAGGAGTTTTGGAAAAGTGTTGAGATTCCTTATCTGGGTCACAGACTGAGAAAGTGTTGAAGAGTAGTAGCAGTTTCCATAATTCTCTCATCGGTGTACTTTAACCGCTCGGAGCTGGCACCCCTGGGCCTTTATGGGGAACTATGGAAGTTGTACACTTACTTCCCACTCATGTGAACCCCGTTATTGGTGGTCACAGGGGGCACCTGATCCGGGGGCTATCACACCAACTCCTGATCATAAGCAGTGACTGGGAGCTGTTGGAGATAATTGGTTACTATGCTGGGAGCGCATAAGTGAGCACGTTCTTAGCACAGGGCACTAGAGCCTCTATATATGTGGCAGCCCAATGTTAAAGCTCACCCACCGTGCTGCCACATATATGCGTTACACCAACAGGAACATGTTATTATGCCTAGAGAAACAAAATATTATAAAAACAGCCAAATTGCAATACTTTTCAGGAATTATGGAAATAGGATGAGTGTAATATTTTTTTATATAGTTAGTACAAGTGGTTGGCGTGCAATGCTTTACTCATCTTAGTACATCCACACTGCCCCTCTTCAATTGTAGTACTCATCTCTGGTGCTCAAAGCCCCATAACAGTGCATGTTTTCCCATTATCAGGTAGGGGCACAGCAGGATTGATTACGCTGGGCAACAAAAGATTTTGGTTCTTGAAAAGTTCTGGGTATATCTTTTTTAAAATCTTTTATTTTTGCATTTTCTTGTTACATTTTAGGCTAACTAATTTCCGTTTGCATTATATGATGCTTTGTGTAAATCATACATGTTCGGGCATGCACACAGGGCTGGTTGCATAACGTTTGTGGAACTTGAATAGGTTGGGCATACCTGAGAATGCTTGGGCTTAGTGTATAATGCTGTAAGGGCTGAAGGCAGCTCACAATGTAACAACTAGGTCTAACCTAGTTAACCAGTTGTTGTTGCAGCTGGCCGCATGCTGACCCCAGGTCACAATCCCTAGGTTCACCCAACTCACCTAACAGGCAAGAATGGTTGACAAGGCCAGAGTTCTGGACAGGTTGCAGACACATAACCAAGGGACAAAACAAAGGTCAGGGACAGACGGAGGACCATAACTTCCAAGGACAATCTGAAGACTGGGATTTCCAGGGAATATCCAAAGGATAGGGACAGACAGATGACTGGGATTTCCAGGGACAAGTCAACAGTCAGGACACGGATAAACTTCAAGGCAATCAGGTTAACTCACAAACAGGGGCTCAGCATATAGCTTAGAAAAGCATTGCCCAGGCAGTGTGCCGTTCACTGCCCTTGGTTTAAATAGAGACAGTAAGTGGGCGGATCCACAGGATTGGCCACAAGCGGACCTCACTGATTGGTCGAGAAGCTGCATAAGAAACAGCAGGAGAGGTCGGCCGACGCCTAAAGCTGCCAGACTGGTACAAGAGTGAGTCAGGTTCAGAGCACATGCCTGGAGGACTACAAGCACCAGCACAGCCCTGCATGCCTGCAGAGCCAGGGGTAATAGGTATAAATATACACTACTTGTAGAATTACAAGTAACAGCTCAGCTGCAAGTCTGCAGCTGAACTGTGACACTCTACTGCTATCCATCATTACATAGTTTGTATTATAAATGTTTATTCTGTCCATACTTTGTTAAATCTTTAATAAAAATCTATAGATAGAAACACTTTTAGTTCTCTTGAATTTGTGCCAGATTCCTACGTGATACAGCCATTCTGAAATTATATTTGTGTTCAGCTTGAATGGGTCTATCATAATCACCAGGAAGCAAAACTTATGAAAAGATTTGTTGTCCAGTGGTAATAATCTGTGTAGGAGGAAAACACTATCTCGTCTGAGCCCATGAAAGGTGCTAAAAAATACACACTGCTTTGAGGTCTTTGCCAGAACTTAGTCATGTCTTACAGGTCTATTCACAAAAGGGTGAAGAGTTTGGAGAAGGCCGGAGAAGTGAACAATCTAGGACAAAATAGCTGATTTGGAAAAATTCTCCAATTCAGCTCACTTTCCAGTTCAGCTATGTTGCCCTAGATTGTTCAACTTCTCCTGCCTTCTCCAAACTCTTCACCCTTTTGTGAATAGACCCCTTAGTTGCAGTTCTCAGGTTCCTTCAGCAGATCATATTGAGTAACTCACATGACCTATAGTGAATCATGTGTGCAGGAGTAGAAAAATCCTGAGAACATATCAAGAGGAAGTCTTGAGAGAAGTCTTGAGAGAAGTGAAGTCAGAACTTGAGGGAAATGGGCGATATGTACTTTACACACACAGCATTGTTCAATAAAGTGGTAAAGTGGGCCAGATCATTGGCAGCAGGGGCACCCAGATGAGAAGAATGAGGTGGTGTGTGGTGGTGGGGGCTTAAAGGGGAAGGGTTAACTAAAACTGGCACCTGCTTACTGTATGTGCACACATATGCCACAGACCCTTTACCCACAAAATATGCTTTAATCTTTATGCCACATGTGAGAATCTAGCACGTATGTACACTGTGTTCACATCATCTCCAGGACAGAACGTTTTTTAACTGCATCAAAAACGCAATACACAGTAATTCCAATGGTTTTAAATGAAGCTAGTTCACACCATTGTGTTCAGTTCCAGAGCTTTTAAAAAAAGTACAGCACTGCATTTGTTTGCACCAGAATGCACAGGAACACATGCAAATGCATACAAAGGCACCAGGATGCACTGGTATACGCTTAAAACCCAAGCAACATCAAGTGATGCACTGGAACACATAAAAAATGCATTAAAAAACACGCATACATGCGTTTGAAGAAACACATCCAGATCTGGCCTGGGATGGTGTGAACAATATATATACTGCATATCTATATGATTCTCTGTGCAAAGCCAACCTTAAAAAAGAACTACAGAAACACTGTACTCAGAGTGCAGTAGTCAGGAGTATGCTATATATATCCCAGCGTACAGTGCAGTGGTGAGGAGTATGAAATGCATAACATAGTGCATATAGTGCAGGGGACAGGACTGGAGTCAACAGTGGGTATCGCACACAGTACAGGGTCATGAGTGGATACTCCACAGTTGCACAGTTCAATAGTACATAACATACAGAGTGAAGGAATGTTTACCACACAGAGTGCACGGATCAGGAGTGTGTAATACAATTGAGTGCTCAGGAGTGGGTACCGCAGAGAGTACAGTGGTTAGGAGTGCGTATCTCAAAGACTATTGGGGTATTGCATAGAGTGCACGGTTCAGTAGTGGGTATCACAGGGAGTGCAGAGCCCATGAGTGGGTATCACAGAGAGTGCATAGGTCAGAAGTGGGTATTGCAAAAAGTGCAGAGGTCAGGAGAGGGTATCCCAGAGATTGTACAGTGTACAGAGAGTGTTCTACCTCCCACACCTCTGCTGGACTCTTGGCTCCCCCGTTTGTTGACTCTTTTCACTGTTATGTCATTGTTTGATGGTGCCCTCATCGGGTGTCCCTCCAGGTGATCCTGGAAGTAAGGCCTGTCTGGTAGCTGGGCTTCCTCCATGGTCCTGCTATCCCGTGTTGACTCTGAACACAGGACCCCACCCCAACTGTAAAGGCTTAACTCTAACATCATGATCCTCCATCAAAGTGGAATAAACAACTTTCCTGAGCCTAATATCTAAGGGATGGTAAGCTGCGTGCCTCCCAAATGACCCTCCCCAAAAAAACTGTCAACAAACTGAAAACACTTAAGAATGGCAAAGTCCTTGTTTTGGCTTTTCCATTCCTTGTACACAATAGGGGACATTTATCAATTTTATTAGATGGCAAAGCAGTGATAAATAAGAGGCATGAGACAAATTGTGAGACAGATTTATTACCAGGTTACAGCATGGGTCAGAAATTCCTTCCTCGGCTGCTCTAAAGTAGTCCTGCAACAGAATAAATCCTGACTGACTACATCTTAGTTATGCAAGTGCAATCTGTCACATCTTCAGTAATAAATCTATCTCAGAATGCATGGATCTGTAAACCTGTTTTAGATATATTTCTAAAGTGAACCGATTTGTGAATAATTATGTCTCTAATTTGCTTGATAAATGTCCCCCAATGTCTTTTAAAAAGGAATGATATGAAAATACTTTTGCCTGACTGGCGCAATGTACGGGGGCGGGTACAGCTGGCTCTGCTTCTAGATAGGCAGAGCCAGCTGTCAGTCACGCAGCTGGGCGGATCCAGACATAATTGTCGGGATCCGCTTCAGCTGCGGCGTCTCAGTATACCGCGAGCAGTAGCTCGCGGTATACTGCGGCGTCTTTATACCGTGAGCTACAGCTCGCGGTATACTGAGCCTAGGGTGACGGGAGGACGCTAGTTTGTGTCCTCCCGTTACCCTAATGAGAACTATGGGGAAAAGCCTTAACCCCATAGTTCTCCTTTAAGGCAACCTGTTATCTAGCAGCAGTGTGGTAAAAACCTATTGGTATTAATCTATGGATCAAAGTGGTGTCCCTCAATAAACATTAGAGAAATACTAATTACATGCCTGCCATGTTAATACGTTAGCGTCTGTGCTTTTTGAGTAATGAGTATTCAGATTAATTATGACTTCACTTGACTTTACTTAGTCTTAGTCTGTCATTACAAATTGAAAAAAACAGTATGACAGTCAGGCAACTAGTATTTTTAAGAGTTCAGCAATAGCAGCCTATATTTCTCATGACAGGTTTACTTTTACGTTGTAATGAATAATATAGTTATGCTTGAACCTGGAAGTTTAGCAAACATAAATTGTTACGGTTTGTATAAATGGATGATAAACCACACAGTAGCTCACTATTCAGTACTTGTAAGTAGACATGTGCACTGCCCAAAAATTTGTTTCGTTTCGTTTTAAATTCAGATTTGTGTGTTATTTCCTTTTTTCGGGATTCGGGTGTGAAAGTCAATTCGGATTCGGGATTCGGACGACATTCGTTAGCGGTAGTTCGTTCGAACGTTCATTTAGTTTTCGTTTCTTATTCGTTTCGTTCATCCGTTCGTTCGTTTTCAGCAAAGTGACATTTGAGGGGGAAAAATGTTTTTCTTCAACGAACGAAACGAATAAGAAACGAACGTTCGAACGAACTACCGCTACCGAATTTCGGAAACGGAAATTCGGATTCATTTGCATTCGTTATATCTGTAATTCGAAATTAGGATACATCCGAATGTCCGAATTTCCGAAAATTCATCCGAATTTCGATTCGGAACGAAACGAATCGCACATGTCTACTTGTAAGCATGTTTTGTCACATGTTTGACAAGTTCTCTGAATAGGGATGTCATAAACACAGAACAGGCAGTCCCACTAACATATGCTTTATTGCTCTACACATTGAAGTCTGTATGCTTACCTGCATAGTGTGAACAACAACTGTCTTCATTTCTAGAGATATATACAGCCTGTGATACAAGTGGTAACATGTATACAAGTATCATCCAAGAAACAAATCCTTCTCTTCCAATGAATGATCTTACAATTACACTTTAATGTACCCATTCCCAAAGATTTGTTACCTAGCCTCAACTTAGATGACATTCACCATGAACACTATTCTTCTTTTCCAAATGGAGTGTTACCTGTCACTGTTTTTCTTCACTCCCATGGTCTTGTTTAGGCATTGACACATATGCTATGATCACTGTTAAACTGACCACTAAATAGACATCTAACAAAGGGGTTGGCTTGTATCAACACTGATTGGAACCATGAAAGGTGAATTTAAAGAAGAACATCAATCTAAGTAAAAATTCCACACGAGCTGTTAAAAAATGAAACTGCAGGCAAGCAGCTAAATTCACAATTGAAGTAGGTACAAGGGAAATGTTTTACCTGCTAAAAGATTCTTTATTCTGTAATCCAATCTTGTGGTATGGACACCACGATAGACACCGGCTGACTGGACATTGAAGAAACAAACAGAATTTCTTCAGTGAATATACAGGTAGCAATAAAAGCACTATTTTAGCTGTTGTTAGAGTGTGGAAGACACACAGACAGCATTAAAAACCTTACACAGATTCTAAACCTTTCACACTTTATACAAAATGAATTAAAATGTTTTGTTCCAGTTTACCAGGAGAAGATTTTCTGGCTTTAAAAAAGGTATTCTATGTATATGATGGATATATGAGAATTTGTACAAGTTAAAGTAATCCCAAAAAATTATATTCATGTTATAATATCATTTGGTTTTCATGACTACTTTCCAAAGGAAATATATGTACATGCAGATTAGTTACATTTGTTGTTCATTTATATCCTTCAGCGTTCTTACCATATACATGTATATCTACAGGCGGCACTGTTTAATCCTGTTGCTTTTGGTTTTTGCAAACCACTTTTTGGCTGTCCAAAGTAGAAATAATTGTATTCATAGTGCAGCTTCAGTTTTGTTTAAGAACAGCAAATACACTTGCCACAAAAATATCTGCCAAAATTGGCCGCTACTTCTCCTTTACTGAGGACATTTCCTCCTCTCACCTAAAAAAATCTGTTTGTGCCTTCCCTCACTTTCTTCTGGTGATCAAAGGCCAGGAAGGATAGGTAAGCTGTGACTGTGAGTTAAAGGGGCTGCCAATTTTCCTGTTTATAATAAAAATCCTGCCAGAAGTCCTAATGTTTCCTCTCTATGGGACCTAATGTTTCCTCTCTGTGATCAAATCATTCAGATTGCAGATTGTTTTTTGTTCAAGTGTCTTTATTAAAGTATCTCATATATATACAAGAAAATCAAAAGTCGAGAAAAACAAAAAAAAAAAGAGTATTTGCAATAAAATCATATATAGTATTTAAAGGAGAACTATGGGGTCAGGGCTTTTCCCCATAGTTCTCCTAAGGGTCACGGGAGAACACAAGCTAGCGTTCTCCCGTTACCCAAAGCTCAGTATAACGCGAGCTGTATACTGAGACGCCGCAGCCGGGACGGATCCCGACAATACTGTCTGGATCCACCCAGCTGCGGGATTGACAGCTGGCTCTGCCTATCCAGAGGCAGAGCCAGCTGTGCCCGCCCCCTCCCCCGTCCGTTTCGCCAGTCAGCATTGGAGGATAGGAGAGGGGAGGGGAATCCCTGCAGGGAGCCGTGAGTGACAGTCACGGCTCTCTGCACAGATAGATCGAGAAGTGAGCTAGTGACGGTATGTGTTCGCTCACTTCCCGATCTACTGAGCCGACCTGTGACAGTTTAATTGTCACAAGTCGGCTCAGATTATGAGGCTGAGTGAAAATCACTCGCCTCATAATTCTCCTTTAAATATAAGCATAACATACATTTCATAACGTACATGGCTTACTTTCATTCTAATACCTCTTAAATCTTCCCTTGCTGTTTCAGAGATTATCCAAACGCTTGTAAAACTTATACTTGTCCCTTATGTTTTTGAAAATGTTCTCAAAAAGGACCGCAGATTTAGTAGATTAACATGACCATGCGAAAATATTCTTAGACACAGTTTGTTGAAGAATCAGGTTGTATTTGGGCACCTCAAGGCCCCTTTCACATGGGCGCCTGTCAGTTTCGATCAGCAGGGGATCCGTGCAGACGGGGGAGTCTGATATAAGTGGACATATGTCTGTCTACATCAGATTACCCCTGATTCGCCACGATCAGGTTCGCAAAAACGGAACTTTGTTCTGTTTGGTTTTCCAGACCAGGCCAGAGTCAGGGGTAATCCAGGGATCCAAACCTGAATAAAGTAATTTCAGGGAGGTGCCCTTCTCATTTCAGGGAGAGCACCCCGCTGAAATGATGGCAGATAGCAAAGAAGCTAATGCTTCCCGTGCTATCTGCTGGGTTTTTTTTTAGTATTCTGACAGCTGCTGCTGTCCTGATGGAGAACTTCAGGTCCACCTCTGCTGATTGACAGCAGCAGTGGGCGGGTACAATAGCTAGTCTGATATTGGCTATTGCAGATTGAAATAGCCAATAGCAATCTGGCTATTCATTCCTTTTGTTTTTTTTTTTTTTCTCTGACGGCGGCCGGTGGCCCCGATGTCAAGACAGTGCAGAGTAAACCTTTCCAGGAGAAAATGTTTCTCTCCCAGGTGGCCCGGAGCCGCTATCTCATAGCAGGAGACTCCCAGGACGTCTGGGAGATTTGGGATGTCTGTGTAATCGGATGTACATGGACACACATCTGTTTAGATCTACCTGTCCATAGACTAACATTAGGCTTCCGGTCAGATCTGCCTGAAAAACTGACATATGGACCTGATTGGAATGACCGTGTGAGAGGGGACTTCGTTTTAAGAAACAGTGAGGGGAATTTATCAAAACTGGAGCAGACAAAATCTGGAGCAGCTGTGCATGGCAACCAATCAGCTTCTCTCTTCAGTTTGTTCAGTTTAGATTTGAAAATAAAAGAGAGAAGCTGATTGGCTGCCATGCACAGCTGCTCCAGATTTTGTCCGCTCCAGTTTTGATAAAATTCCCTCACTATTTTTATCAAATATACGATTAAGGTGAATAAATCTTGAAAAAATAAAATTTGCTGCTTCAGACTGAAGGTTACAATTGATTAATAGTTATAAGTTGAAAAGAATAAAAGTAAACTTGTATTATGATCAGAGTAATGCACCTGACACAGCTCTCTGTTATGTAACCATTTACTTTTTATTTCAAACGTACTGCCACCCTTCAATCAATGTATTATTATTATTATTATTTTTTGCAGCGAGACAAATTGAATGCTGCGAAAATTGATGAGAACAAATGTAGCAAAACTGAACCAGCTGCTGAAATAGAAAAGACAGCAGTTGTCCTCACGTTGAAAAACGAAGTCGGGGGTTTATTACAAGATTTAAAAATTTTTAAGGTAAGTTTTCACATTTATTTGTATTGATATCATTTGGGCAACAAAAATGTTAAAGCTTAGCCATGCAATAAACACCTATTATTAGAGGAAATTGATAGTTATGCATTTTCTGTTTCCTGAAAGTTATTCTATTCAGAAATGTTTGCTGTTATTATGGTCTATTATTGTACTTTACTAGCAACTATTGGAGCACTTTACTGTAAGTGGACACAGTGACAGATGAATATTAGAATGTGAAAACATATTTCCTTGCCTGCTGCTGTACAGAACAATAAGAAAAAGAAGGGCGCTGTAGATTATGGATCATAATAACATCATGGATATTCAGAGCAACACATGCTATGATGCCATGGAATGATGTCCAGAAGATGGGTTAGGATTTTTGAGTGCAACACAAAGCTGGCCATTGCTAGTCATGTACATTTTGTATTTGGTGTTTTGACTCAAAGCAGAACTTGCGGGAAAAAAAAAAATTAAAGCAGAAATCTTTTTTAATTACCGAAGAGACATACAATGAGGGGGATTTATCAGAAATGGAGCAGACAAAATCTGGAGCAGTTGCTCAGTCAGCTTCTATATTTTATTTACAAAGCTTAACTGAACAAACTGAAGTGAAAAGCTAATTTATTACTATAGGCAATTGCTTCATATTTTGTCTGCTCCAGTTTTGATAAATGACTCCCCTGATGTCTCTTCTGCAATAAAAGGTTCTTTCCTGTTTGCTATTGCACCCATGCATTAAACCCCATGTGCACACAAGTGGATTATGGGTTGGCCAATCAAGATGGTGGAAACCCAGAAAGAAAAAGACCGGGCAAAGATGTTGGCATGGGTGAGTGAGCTTGCGGATGTTGCCTCACTGGGGTAAGCATAGGCAGAGTTTAGTTCTGCTTTAAAGGAGAACTATGAGGTGAGTGATTTCCACTCATCCTCATAGTTAGAGCCGACGTGTGACATTGAAACTGTCACAGGTCGCCTCTATAGATCAGGAAGTGAGCGAACACATACAGCTGCTCGCTCACTTCTCAATCATCTCCTGCAGAGAGCGGTGACTGTCAGTCACCGCTCCCCGTAGGGATTCCCCCCTCCCCTCTCCGATCCTCCAGCGCTGAGTGGAGGAACGGACAGGGAGGGGGTGGGCACAGCTGGCTCTGCCTCTAGATATTGTCAGGATACGTCCCGGGTGTGATTCTCTCAGTATATAGCAAGCTACAGCGAGCTATATACTGAGCCTTGGGTCATGGGAGGAGGTTAGTAAATGTCCTCCTGTGACCCTAAAGAGAACTATGGGATAAAAAGGTTACCCCGTAGTTCTCTTTTAAGGGAAACCTAATGTGAAGGAAAAATAAAGGCTGCTGTTGCTAAGCACTCCTTCTGAAACTCCTTCTGACTTCCATATTTTGAGTCAGTTACTGAAACATGTATGCGGGTAGAGACTTATGACTATCATATTAATTGCCACTTGAAGACTTTATGAACTGCTACTTCCAGGAATGAGCAACATTCCCAGTAGTAACTTGTAAAGAGTCTTCAGGTGGCAAATCCTCTTTCTTACAGTGGTGTTTGGTGGTGCAGGCAGAATAGACAGGTATTTACTATCTACAGCAGACCTGGGCATTTTACAGCTGTCTCTGTCACCAAACCTGCACTTGGTTGTGGCTGGCTGACAGGGGATGCACCAGCCTCCAGAGTCTGTGCATTTACTGCAAGCATTGCCCAGCACAGGCCCCCTTCTCTTCATTTGTTGGTTGCTAGGACCACTGGTGGCCTAACAACCAATGATGTCAGGTGTCCACCTCCTCTGCAGTCATTGGTTGCTAGGACCACTGGCATAATAGCAACCAATGATGTCGGGTGTCAACCTCTTCTGAAGTCATTGGTTGCTCGGACTGCCACATCAAATGTGTTCCCTGCTCCCAGCATTAAAGGAGGATGGAAGAGTATGTTCTTCTGTTCTCTCCTGCAGCCTGCTCCACCTCCTGGATCCCACCTCTGGAGTACTGATAAAGTAGGAAAATAAGGTATGGGTGCCCCCTTGCATTGGTCCCCTTTAGAGTGCCCCTTTACATTAACTACAAAAATAAGGGGACACTCTGATGTGAAACACTAAATATTAGTTTATATTTCTGTTCATTCGTAAGTTTGTATGTCTGTTCATCCATTTCTAAGATTTACACAGCTCTGCCCCACTGCACAGCACTGTTTGGCAGGACAGGAGACATGATTTTTCCGTGCTGCAAGTAACACTTGCCAGTGACTGGACAATAAAATTAGAAGAAACAGACTGATGAGCTCACATCTCTATCACCCTGCTCTCTACTCCTATCAGCATGTTTCTTGCACTGCAGTACAACTAACTGCCTAAGCTCTGCTTTACAGGGACTGAAACCAAGTCATATTCAGGTACTTACACTTCTTGTATTTAAAAAAATACATTCCATGATACCTTAATGAGTACTAAGTACTGAGCTCCATATCTTTATATATATATATATATATATATATATATATACAGTATATATATTCATTAGAACAAAACAACATATCTAATTTCCTGGGTTCCCTGCATGCTGCCTTGCATTGTACAATGCTGTCATCCTGTAACATGTTTCAGGCACTGTAGAGTGGGCAGAATGTGTAGGTTTATTTACAAAGATAAGGGAAGCCCAGGAAGGACCTAAACGTTAGGATGACACTGTTAGAATACACATTACTGTATTTATAGCAACAACTTCTGCAGTATACAATTTCGGTCACTAGATGGCAGTGTTTATAAATTCTGTTATATCTATGGTATAGTCTCTGTTGTATTGAAAAAGGTAGAGATTAAAGCTGTGGCTTCCTTCCTGTTTTCAAGCCATGTGCAGCATGCATATGAGACTGTGTGGTTGTATTTCTCCGTGAGGCTGTGCAAGAAGTTCCAACAGACACTCAGTTCAATGGGCAGGAAGGAGCCTGGGAGCTAACAAACAAGCTGCAGAGCTGCAATAGCAGACAGTGATGCCACCCATCTACCTGGGTAACATCAACCTGAGTTTGTGATTAAAAAGACAAGCCAACAGCAAACAAGACAAGGCAATCTTTCAGTTTGTCTGCGTGCACTTCATCCAAGTATTTGCCAGGTTGGCTAGAGTTCTATTTTAATTTGGCCACATTCACATATACAGTATATTGCTAAAAGATTATATGTTTGCCTTTAAAACAGAAAATGAAATATTGGTGTGTAATTTCAAAGAATATAGGGAACATTGTAAGTGACACTAAACTCAGGAGTTAAACCTTCAAAATCAGTTCAAGGACCTTAACTACTAACAAAAATGTACCTTATTTGTGAATCACTCAGCTGTAGATCCTCAAATCATCTCTGAATTGGTGCTGACACTGTCCTTCCTTCTGGAGGGTGGCTACTTTTGTTCCCCATGGTCCCTGTGTGTGTTGTAAAGTAGTCACCGCTCCAAGTTCACTCCCGTGATGGACTACTATAGCAATACAAATTAGATAACTAAACATGAGCTTGTAGTCTATCACAGGAGTGAGCTTGGAGCGGTGACTACTTTACAACACACACAGGGACCATGGGGAACAAAAGTAGCCACCCTCCAGAAGGAAGGACAGTGTCAGCACCAATTCAGAAATTTTTGTTAATAGTTGAGATACCTAAATTGCATTTTTAAGATTTAACTCCTGAGTTTAGTGTCACTGTAAAGCTCAGAAAACACATGTTGGTAATTGCTATGATTATACATTTTGAAAATGAAGTGTCTGGTAGGTACCTGAATCAGATCACAAATGACTTTGTGGTGCATATCAGTTGTATGATGGAATTTGCTTCTGTAGTTACTAGAGTACAATGATTTACCAGTAGGGGGAGACTTCAATACAAACTTAAACATTTGTAAAATAATTCGGTTTGTTCCAAAACCAGCAACAGCTAAATATCTTGAATGGTTGTATCATGCCAGCTAGTATAGCAGCTGCTAAAGAAAGCACATTAGCCATAGAAGTCTACTGCAGTGATGAACACCAGTGCTGAAATCAGATGTAGCAGTTGTTGGTGCCTGCATCCCATGCTGAGACTAAAATCTAACAGATATTCAAGCTGAAATTTTCTCTTAGAAGTAGCAGCAAATCTTTTCACATAAATGACCTCTCACCTTATGAACTGAACGCCAAACCAATACTGAAGAGACGAGGACAGCAAGGGGTCTAAATAAAGACAAACAAGGAGAGATCACAGTGTAGTCGGTTGTTCCTGATGATATGCTGGAGCAATATCAATGACTAACCAGTTTTACAAATAAAATGATAAGTTGCAAAAGAAACATAGTATAGGTGCTAATTTTGAACACTGAAAAAAAAGAAGACGGAGCGCACAACCTAGTGCATTAAATGTGATAATGTGTATAGCAAATTAGGTACATAGGGGGTTGCACTCACAAGAATGGCAAAGAGGAGTGCTTTCAATTTACACCATTATATCCTCCTTTTCAACAGACACCTTGGGCAGTATCTCTTCTCTGCTCCAAGATGTCTGTTGAAGATGAGAATGTAATGGTGCTGCTTGAAAGCACTCCTTTGTGCTACTCTTGTGAGTGCAACCCCCTATGTAATTCATTTGCTATACTCATGTCCACATTTAATGCACTAGTTTGTGTGTTCTGTCTATTTTTGTCATTGTTTTACAGTTGCGAGCTCTCTCTACCTGCACCAAGAGCAGCACACCTATTGTCAGTGTCCTGGAACTATATTTTTTTGGCATTCATACGTAACTATTTAGTTTGGTTCATTGATATTGTCACGCAATCCACCAGATATTTCTATTGCAAGATTCTTGCTCATCTCCAGTTTTATTCAATTACATTTTTTGCATTTCCCATCAATTTCAGGACTAACAGAAATGGTGAATCTCCCAGACAGGATCACGGAGGACAATGAAAACCTGACACAACAGTCAAACCCTTCCACACTTTATTCAAAACAAAACATTTGTTTTTTACTTTATTTAGGTACACCTTTCATGAAAATTATTAGGAATTGGTATATAATCTCATTTAGCTTACAAAAGAGATCTCTACCTATATAAATTATGAGGCACCTCATGTCAAAAGGAAGCTGTGTTGAGCAGGCATTGGCAGATGTACTGCATTATGAAGTATCTTACTATTTGTTTTTTCAGGAAAAATATGTAACTATCAGTCATATTGAGTCAAGAAAGTCAAAAAAAGGCAGCTCGGAGGCAGAGATCTACATTGAGTTTGAATGCACCAAGAAGAAATACCAGGAACTCATTCATCTGCTAAAACTTCAGCCAAACATCATCTGTGTAAATCCAGCAGAGAGGAAATGGAGAGAAGATGAAGGCAAGACCATTGTTTTAAACATATTTTCCTTACCTGCTTATACAATGGAATTGGACAGTAGGTAGTAAGGTTATAGGCGTGTCAGCTAGGAGACAGCAGTGAGATCATGTCCTTTACCAGGACCCCTTGTGTTTCAGCAACCGCTGATACAGAAGTAGGAGCAGAGGCCATGTACTTGAGTCACACAAACTCATCTCAAAGCCTTTACCTCAATCACCTTTGTAAATAATAGGACTTCTACGAAAAAAAAAATGGAACAAGTAACTCCTAGCAAGGCTGATAGGTTAGTTTTGGGTGCATAGAGACTAGAAAACCTGGTGCAAAAAGTTATGGAGTAGGTAGGGAGTCCAGCTGTGCAGTGTGCTACAGCATTGTAGTCTTTCTGTTGTTCTCTTTCTGCCATGAATCATTGTTGTGCCTGTTAGCGTTCAACGCTTTCCTCAGTAAGGTAATTGGGCCACATGTGACTTTGGCCCAGTTTCCTAAGCAACATGAGGAGGAAACTGACATTGGACATAGCAGCAGACCTTAAAAGCTTTGTCCAGCTAGCCATTATAGCTACAAGAGGATTTAAAAATGGGCTCCTGCACTAACATATTTAAGCTTATTGACTTCTAGAACTGCAAAATTATGGAATGCATACATTCTGACAATACATTATTGGGTGTATTATGCAAATATGGTGTGCAAGGCACAATTAACTTTTTTTATTGGACACAACAATTAATTATTAGGCCATGTATATTCCAATCTGACACCGCCTAAGGGACAATCTCAATTAGCAAAACGTTGCATACCAGGTAGCCTACATATTCACCCATAGCCTACCCATGTTACTCTTGTGCCACTCACTGTATGTAGCACAGTTGATAATATTTAATTTAGTAATACTTTTTTTAACTTGGGCCTTTCTTTCTAGTAGAGCTTGATGGCGTTCCATGGTTCCCAAGAAAGATCTCAGAACTTGACAAGTGTTCCCACAGGGTTTTAATGTATGGCTCTGAATTGGATGCTGACCATCCGGTGAGTGATACAAACATTTTTTTTCAAAGAATGCACATTTCTGATATTTACGTGCAAGCAAAACAGATGTGAAATAAAGGCTAGGACTTGAGCACACTGATGTCTCATTCAAGAATATGAGAGTGCCAGAAACTTTCATGCCCAGTGCCCAGTGCAGTATCATGTATTCTGTATCATTAGTTAAAGATATAGCCATAAGTCAAAGGAAGCCTCCATATTACACAACACTGTTAATTCTTTCTACTAATATGAAATGTATATATTTTTTCTAAATATAACAATTTTGGGGAAATCATGGGTCACTCGATGAAAATAATTAGGAAGACAGAATATGACGAGAAAATTAAACTATGGAAAATAAAATTACAATTAAAATGCATACTGGCACCCTGAGTAGTGCTACCCTGTGCCAATTATATACATATAATTCTAAAATGTATATACTGTAACTACAGTTCCAGAACAGGTGAATGTTACCACTTACACCTTCACAGAGATAGTATTTCTTTTAGCAATGCTGTCTTGTAGGTTGTAAGTTATGTTATTTTATTTTAATGAAGATTTTATTTCATTTCTATGGACAAAAACATGTAACTGCACAGTGCAGTTACTGTAGCCCAAAAGTGCAAATTCTATTTTTTCCATTGTTTTCCTTTTTTCAAAATACACTTTTTTCCATTGTTTTCCATTTTTATAAAATCATTAAACAGAGCAAATAAAAAAAGAAACAAATATAATGCTTCCAGCCCGTTCCTCCGCTTGGCCCGTTCCTCCGGTCACTCGGCCAGTTCCTACGATCACCCAGCCCCGTGCCTCCTCTGCCCCGCCCCATGCATCCGCTGCATCTAGATGCTGGGAGCTATACCCAGCCTGCTATTCGATATTTTAAAATGCAATAGCCAAAAGCAAGCTGACTATTGCACTCACCCACTGCCTGCTGTTAATCACCAGACCAGGACCTGATGGAGAACTTTCTCCTTCAGGTCCCTTCTCTGCTGATTGACAGCAGGCAGTGGGCGAACGCCATGCCAGCCTGCTATTGTTAATTGCAATTTGAAATATCCAATAGCAGGCTGGGTAAAGTAAAAAAAAATAAAGTTTAATAAACTAAAATGAAAAAGACTGAAACATTTATAAAAACTAAAAAAAGTTAAAGAAAAATTAAAAATACAAATAAAAAGCATTTTATAAACTAAAATTAAAAATATATTTTTTTTTGGTGTGTTATTTTAAATAAAAGGTTGGTTATTTTATTATATTGGCTTAGAGTTTTACAGTTCATATTATTTTAAATCCATTAAACTAATTAAAATGCCTAATGAAAGGTGGGAAAAGTCATTTTCAGTTTCGGTCTGACAAATTTTGCTGCAGAAGGTGCGTTGCGGTGCCATTCATTTCACTGGAACATGCGATACTATAATGTTCTGTGTTCCAGTGCAGTACGATTTTTAAAAATGTGCATACTGTTATTCTGAAGTAAACTTTATGTCTGTAACGCTGAATTTGTGTATTTTATTTTAAATAAACAACGGTATTCATTTTTACATTTTTTTATCCGAATAATCAATGAATCGAAGTTAATAATCGATTAACTAATTGATTATGAAAATAATCGTTCGCTGCAGCCCTAGTCTAAACCTAGTCCTCTGCACTAGGCTTTTGTGCCTCATAAATGTTACTTCATGTTGTAGGAAGAAATGTCTCTAAATGCATTGATATAAGGGGAACATTTGGTACATTTATGCAGGCTAAAATTTAATTTGTTCACTCAGGAAAATGAGTTGTTGATGAGTTGGTTCATTCAACTTTTAAATACCATGCACAGCTGAGCTTTTCCCTCATAAACCAACATAGCATACGTAGAGATATTGTACCAAGCAAAAACATTTGCATAATGGTTTTGGCCACTGCTGGAAG
Organism: Nanorana parkeri; assembly: GCF_000935625.1. Taxonomy (NCBI): domain Eukaryota; kingdom Metazoa; phylum Chordata; class Amphibia; order Anura; family Dicroglossidae; genus Nanorana; species Nanorana parkeri. The sequence goes on from NW_017306586.1 coordinate 414,816, forward strand.
TGTTTGTAGATGAATTATCATTTGCCAACTGGATTGAAATGAATGAAGGACTTGTATATTTAAGACTTTACGCCAGCTTAGTTAGTATTGGGGATTTGTGAGGAGCTATGTATGGGGTAAAATGAAAATGTAGCTGCTACTTCTTATGTTTTGCATATAGCATAAATATGATATTTATAGAAAATACATCATTATTAGATTTCTCTGCGTTGTTTGTATTTTATCACTGTGTTATCCATTTCACTACTGGACAAATTGTACAATTTTTCACACACATGTTAAAATATGCATTTTTAGCTAGAAAATTACTTAAAATTACTTAATTTAAATGCCTTTACAGCTCATCGGTTTAGAATTAACCATAAATGAGGAACCTAGAATAATTTCTCTCACTCATGTGGAGATATCCAGTCTGTGTTGCATAATTATTGTTTACATGCACTTGCGCATCCTACATACATGTTTGTGTTCGTATGTGTGTGTGGAAATGCTTTTACATTTTTTTGTTGCTTTTATTTATTTTATTATATTTCATTTCTTAAACACTTTTACATTTTTTTCAATGTAATTTTATTGCTATAACAATGGGGCTAACAAGCCCTCAGTGTGATAGCATTGAGGAGGTGACGTGCACTCTTAACCGCCCCCCGGGCCGGCTGGTCGGGAGTTCCCTAGATCTGATCGAGCGTATTTAAACGTCCCGTCAGGACCACCCACTCGCATTCACCGCGTGGGAAACTGCCTAAATTTTAAAACAGGCAGCGATGCCTGTTAACATACAAGCTCTATAGCCGGCGAATCACTTGTATAAGCTGCCGGTCCGTGTGTGTCCCACCCCTCCGCGGCCCCCCCTCCCGCTGTCACGCTGGTCCCGGGCTCCACTGTGCCTGGAGCGAGTCTGAGACCAGCATAGTGGCTCTGTGACATCTGATGAACTCCCTCCAGTCCCCTTTCCGCTGTCAGAATGCGGAAGTGATGTGTGTCACATCACTTCAGCATTCTTGTTTCACTCTCCAGCTTCAGACGCTGGAGAGAAGCTGTTGAAGCAGATGGCCCGACCCCTGATGTCTCCATAAAGAGGACCTGTCACATCCTCTTTGCTATCACATAGGGCCCCTATGTGATAGCAATAAAGTTAAGTGAAAAAATTTAAGGAAATTTTTTAAAGTTACACATGAAAAAGAATAAAAAACCACAAAAGTCCCCACCCATACATACACGCATGCAAACATGCGTCAGGTGCGCATACATGCGAAAACAACGCCCATTATGCCAGCCACACATGTTACATATCACCACGAACGTTGCAGTGAGAGCAATAATTCTAGGGCCATTAATCACCGATAACACTAAACTGATGAGTGGTAAAAGCTTTTAAAGCGTCGCCTATGGTTGGGTATTGTAGTTTTTTGCGATTTCATGGGTGTGCACAATTTTAAAACTTGACATGTTTGGTGTCTATTTACCCGACATGACCCCGTCTTTTATATTTTACCAAAAAATTGGGGTAATAATAATTGTTTCCTAACATAATGTAAAAAAAACGATTTTTCACAATTTTCAGTAATTTTTCCTTAATATAGTAAAAAATAAAATCCCCCAGTGGTGATTAAATACCACCAAAAGAAAGCTCTGTCTCCAAAAAATGTTATAAAATTAATTTCAGTACAGCGTTGCATGACGGAATAAATGTCAGTCAAAGTACCGCAGCGCTAAATACTGAAAAAGGGCTGGCCAGGAAGGGGGTGTGAACACCTGGTCAGCAAGTGGTTAATGGAGATATCCGGTGGTCTACAGCTGCCCAGATCACTTTGACTTACTCACCCACAGCCTGCCGATAAACATTAAAACAAGCTCATGGCTGCAGCAGCTTGTTTTTACCACTACGGGCTGGCTATACAAGTTACGCCCATGGTTATGTCCTAAAGTGATTATTATCCATTTTCATGTTAAATTATTCACATTATCCTTGCATTCCAACCCCAGTCAAAAGGGTATCAACCCCTCTGCCTCATGTGCTTTACTAGCATCAATGTTAATATGGATGGAGCACACACCATTTTTGTTTAAAGTAATACAAGATAAAAGTTAAACATAGTATGCCTTTTGTAACATGTTTTTTGTAATATTAACATGAGCGGTGCTGAACTTTACTTAATCTAAATCCATTACAAAGAATAGATTATGGCAATTAAATTTCTTGGTATTGTGTCTTTGCAATGAGCTTTTATTTCACTGCATGACATTTTGGGTCTTTATTAATAAGTGAAAAAGGTATTGTCGACCTGCAGTGAAGTGAAAAGTCATCATTTTTCCATTATAAAAGGGCCTTTAAGCTGCCAACATTTTAGTCAAAGCGAGACTACAGCATAATACTTTGGTTTTCATATAGTTATTGCTGCCGTGCACTAATACCTCATTAACTTTTGTTAGTAATCTGTTGATTCCGGAACACAGCAGCTAGTGATGCTGGAATGTATATTCTAAGCCCCTTGCTGTCTCCCACATATAGAAAGTGTAACTTAAAGAAGAACGCCACAATTTTTAAAAATAAACCCTTGCTCGTTTTGGTCCAGGAGCAAAAATAACGAAGATATACTCACCTGATCCTCGGTCCTGCGGCAGTGACCGCTCACCTCTCTCACCCTATGCTCTGGCTGTGGTATGTTCCTTGGCATCCTTTCATCTAATGGACCTGCATTAGACGTGATGACATCACAGGTCCTTAGACCACCAGAGCCCTGGGGAGAAGAGGGACCAGTCTAGCAGCCAAGTGGGATGAGGATCAGGTAAGTGTTTCTTCTTTATTTTCACCCCCAACAAAACAAGCACTGCAAGGGTTAAATTTTAAAAATCCTCCAGTTCTTCATTAAAAAAAGAGTCTGTAGTAAGATGTTTCTCAGAGTCACCAATTATTCAAATCTTCTTTTAAAGTCTAAATATACTGTAATTGGTGATGTAGGAAAGAGAGAAAAAGGAAGTTACACAGCACATGTATCAGGAAGTACAGTCCTACGTCTCATCTGCTGACCCCCTATGGAGGGTTGTGTGCTTTTGGGAACAGGGGATTGCACAGAAAATGGGTTAAAGTAAAGTTTATTCTTTTGTACAATTGCTGAATAATACTTCATTGCTTGATTTCAGTTGTCATGGGGAATTGTTCTTTAAAGAGTATAAATAGCCCCTAATTTGTTTTCCAGTTTTTAGATGGAACAGGGAAGTGTTAAAACCTTTATCACTTTTTTTTTCTTCCTGCTTACACGAAGTGAGAGGAAATATACAAAGTGAGTGGCATTTGCCTCTTAGAGAGATGTCACCAGAACAAGTGTCTCCATTGGGAGATTTACCCTGACCTCTTTTTCTGGTAACAACTGTAAAAGTGTGGATTTCCAGTCACTTACTGTTTTACTGATTATGGTCACCAGTAGGGATGCACCGATACCAGTTCAGATATCAGCGACGATACTTGGCATTTTCATGAGAACTACCAGGGTTGCAGCGGTTGCAGCTGGGCCCTGGCTCTGGTGCTCCACCACTGTCCTGAAATCAAATCATTAGTCTGTATTGTTTTAGAAAAACTGTCACATGACAATAAACAAAAATGTATCAGTACTTGTACTTGGGCAAGAATCAGTACTTGTACTCGCAAAACTGGTATTGGTGCATCCCTTTATTTATATTTATAAAAAAAAAATCATACATTAAACCAGAGATGTACAAATCCCAGGAGCTCTGTGTGCTCCTTACAAATGACAGCTGCCTCCTAACTTTGGGATTTTTCTCTAGTCTAGTCTTGGAGCTGCAAATGTATCTGTACTTGTACTTGTACCAAGTATGGTACTTGGTATCGTTGCATCCCTAGTCACCAGGACATTTATAAAGAAGGTGAGTTTCACCAGTGGGGACACAGCAAACAAAAACCTGTCAGAAGTTCTAATCGTTCCCCACTCTATCCGAAAATAGAAAATAAGATTTGGCTATACCTACTCATTAGGATAAAATTCTATATATCACCTTATTTTATATTTTTCTTTCTGTACATTTGAAATTACTTTAAAGTAGTACTAAAGTCTTTGTGATTTTTACCTTAATGCATTCTCTGCATTAACCACTTGAAGACCGGGGTGTTAAACCCTCTTTCTGTCCTGGCCATTTTTCTTTTGGTGGTATTAAATCACCTCTGAGTTTTTTTGTTTTTTTTACTATATAAAGAAAAAAGTACTGAACATTTTGAAAAAAAAAAAGACTGTTTTCCTGACATTCGCATGACAGCATACGAATGAGTATGGCTCTGCCCCAGCCCAATCACCAGTCCAGGTCCAGTTATACTATTAATTAAAGCATGCCTCCGAAGGCAGCCATTCTTTTTTCTGTCCTCACTGCTCAAGCCAGTTATAAGGTACAAATAACTAAATATCTCAGCATTACCCTCCCTGGTTGTGTGAACACTATATCCCATTTGTATGCTGCCATGTGGGTGTCGGGAAAACAGTAAATTGTATACTTACCTATTGGTCATTTTTCTTTCCTGACGCTAATACATGGCAGCATATGGGACCCTCCCATGGCTTTTTACATTGAGTACTTGTTACGAGAATGGCTGCCTTGGGAGGCGTGCTTTAATTTATAGTATAACTGGTCCTGTGATTGGGCTAGGGGCGGAGCCATACCCATTCACATGCTGCCATGTATTGGCGTCAGGAAAGGAAAATTACCGACAGGTAAGTATACAATTTTCCCTACATTATGTTATGAAACATTTATTATTACCCCAATTTTTGGTCAAATATAAAAGACGGGGTCACGTCGGGTAAATAGGCACCAAACATGTCAAGCCTTAAAATTGCGTGTGCCTGCGAAACCGCAAAAAAACGACCATACCCAAAAATGGCCTTAGACAACGCTTTAAAAGCTTTTACTGCTCATCAAACAGGAAAATTGTATTTCATACTTATCGTAATTTTCCTTTCCTGTCAACTCCATGGCAGCACACGAATGGGTTAACCCCCCTCCTCCCCTAATCAGGATATTAGCTCATAAATTTGCACGAGTCGCCTAAGCAGCTGTTCCATAACTAGACGACCGATCGGGTGGGTCCTGTGCTGCCATGGAGCTGACAGGAAAGGAAAATTACGGTAAGTATGAAATACAATTTTCCTGTTTTCCTGTCAGCTCCATGGCAGCACACGAATGGGAAATAACTAGCCAAAACACAGGGAGGGTAAACGTGAAAATTTAATCATACACCCATAGCAGAAGAAAGCACCGAACGGCCAAAACCGACAGTAGTCAAAGCCGCTGGATCCACACAATAATGATTCATAAACGTGTGACGAGATGACCACGTGGCTGCTTTGCAGACCGTTTCCAGAGACACTCGATTCGCAGCTGCTAAGGACGTGGAGAGACTCCTCGTGGAATGTGCCGCAACTTCAGAAGGCACTGGCAGATGATTGGCTTCGTAAGCCAACGTGATAGTCTTTACGACCCATGAGGCAATGAGTCTGCTGGACGCCTTAGCGCCCTTCCTAGCCCCCGCGGGCACCACAAAAAGATGATCAGTAGACCGCAAGCCTCCGGTTGCCAGAACATACTCCTGCAGCGTCCCTGCGACATCCAATCGATTCAAGCGAGGATCATCATTGGGCCGAAAAGCAGGCAGAACAATCTCCTGCCGCATATGGAAGTCGATTACAGCCTTGGGCACAAACCCCAGCATGGGAAAAAGGACCACCCTATCCGCCAGGAAGGTCGTAAAGGGTTCTTTAAACCCCAAAGCGGCCAGCTCCGAGACCCTGCGAGCCGAGGTGATGGCAACCAAGAAGGCCGTCTTCAGGGTAAGGTGCCACAGAGACAGCGAATCTCCAAAGCCGTCCGACGCCAGAAAATCTAGCACAAGAGGAAGGTCCCATTTAGGGAATACCTGTGCCCGTGGTGGTCTAACTCGTAATGCAGCCTTAAAGAACTGAACCACGAGAGCATTGGAGGCAAGCTGAAGGCCCGTAAAAGCTGACAAGGCCGAAATGTGGCCCTTAAGCGTGCTAACGCTCAATCCCATATCCAGCCCCCGCTGTAGAAAGTCCAGTACATCCATCACTCGTAGATTTAAAGGTCTAAAGTCGCGAGCCAAGGCAAACTCCTGGAATTTCAGCCACACTCTGTTGTAGGCACGGTTCGTGCTGGCTTTCCTGGAGAGCAGCAGCGTGTTCACGACTCTGTCTGAACACCCTAGCGTGACCAACCTCCGCCTCTCAACATCCAAGCCATCAGGCAGAGCTTCATCGGTGCCGGGTGCTGTACCGGACCTTGAGACAGAAGATCCGATACGAGCGGCAGAGGTCGTGGGGACCGAATGCTCAGTTGACGAAGGAGAGGGTACCAAGGCCTCTTGGGCCAGTTCGGAATCACTGCAAGCACCGTCACATCTTCGCCGCGAAGTCTCCGCAGAAACTGAAGGATCAATGGAACCGGTGGAAAGGCATATGCCCTCCGAAACGTCCACCGCGCCGTCAGGGTGTCTGTCGCCATTGCTCGAGGGCAAGGAAACCTCGAAAAAAACCTGAGGACCTTGGTGTTGAGTTGGGATGCGAACAGATCCACTTCTGGAACGAAGCTCCATTGCACCAGGTCCCAAAAGACGTCGTCCCGAAGGCACCAGTCGTTGTTGTCCATTGGTACGCGAGACAGATAATCCGCCTGGAGATTGAGTACCCCGGGTACATACACAGCCGAGATGCGAAGCAGATAGATCTGGGCCCACGTCAAGATAGGAGAGACTTCCATCAGCAATGAGTGGCTGCGCATCCCACCTTGCCTTCTGACATAAGCCACAGCAGTGGTATTGTCCACTTTCAACAGCACCGATTTCCCGATGATCAGCCGCTTGAAGGCCAACAAGGCCTGAAAGATCGCTCTCAGCTCCAGAACATTGGAGACAACTCCCTTCGCCTGAAAATCCCATCCCCCCTGGGCTAACTGACCCAAACACGTCGCCCCCCACCCCAATTCGCTGGCATCGGTGGAGATAATCGTCCACAAAGTTGGGTGGAGAGACTGACAGCAAAGAAGATTGTGATCCTTGAACCACCAGGCGAGACTGCCCCTCATCGGGGGAGTCACCTGAATCCACTGATCGAACGACTCCGTCCCCCACTGGCTCAAGAACCCTGTCTGGAAGGGACGGGACCTCCACTGGGCCCACTTGACCATGGGAATCGTGGACACCATAGTGCCCACAATTCGAAGACAGTGAGATGCCGGAAGACGACCGTGAGTGAGAGCCACTGACAGGCGTTGACGTATCAAGGGGATCTTCTCCGGAAGAAGAGAGACCGAACCACGTGTCGTATCTATTCTGGCCCCTAGATACACTAGATCTTGTGAGGGTGACAGATGGCTCTTCTGTAGATTGATGAGCCAACCGAACTGTTCCAGAGTCGCAACCACCAGTGCCCGATGTTCGAGCAATGATGCCTGTTCTCAATGTAACAGTAGAATGTCGTCCAGATAATGGAAGATGCGAACTCCCTGCTCCCGAAGCAGGGCCACCACGGCCAGCAGGACCTTGGAGAACACCCTCGGTGATGTTGTGAGCCCGAAGGGAAGACAGAGGAACTGATAGTGCAGGCCGCAGAGCGAAAACCGCAGGAAACGTTGAAACGCACAGTGGATGGGAACGTGAAAGTAAGCGTCCTTCAAATCTATGGAGAGCATCCAATCCCCGGGCAGTATCATCTTCAAGATGGTTTGTAGAGATTCCATTTTGAAATGGTCTTTGACAATATACTTGTTGAGAAAGGTCAGGTCGATCACCGGCCTCCAATCCCCAGACTTTTTCTGCACGAGAAAAAGCGGGGAGTAGACGCCTCCAAAACGTTCTGAACGTGGAACAGGAGATATCACCCCCTGGACCAGGAGGTTCCCCACGTAAGACAAGAGGATTGATCTTCGAGCCTGATCCAAAGGAAGTGGAGTTGTACGAAAAACCAAGCTGGGGGCTCTGTGAAACAGCCAACGATGGCCTCTGATAACAGTCTCCAGGACCCACGGATCCGAGATCTTGTCCGTCCAGATTTTCCCGAACATGGCCAATCTCGCGCCTACCTGGAAAACCCGGACGGGCAAGCCTTCAAAAGGACTTCTGCGGCCCCTGGGCTGGAGCCGCAGGGCCCTTTTTGGCTCTAGAAAAGTTAGAGGAAGGTCGCCAAGGGCGACAAAATTCCTTCCCCGGCTTGTAGGACCGGGCCTCCTTCCCTCTGTTAAACGATTCCTTCCGGAACAGAGCATTTTTTCTGCTTCATCAGTCTCCGATCTTGCGGAATGAACCCGGACTTCCCGCCAGTGGCTTTGGCTATGGCAGTGTGCAGTTTGTTGCCAAACAGAGTTTGACCTCCAAATGGGATTTTACACCACCCCTGTTTAGAGGTGGGATCAGCCACCCATGGTCTGAGCCACAAGGCTCTCCTGGCCGTGACCGCGGACAACATAACCCTGGCTAAGGATCTAATAACATCCACCGAAGCCTCGGCAAAAAAAGCTGATGATAGCTTGATGTTATGCAGAATAGACAAGATCTCGGTCTTGTCCAGATCGTCCGAGACAGTGGCCTCAGCACTGTCGACCCACGCCTCCAAAGCCTTGGAGGTTGCTGCCATGGCCACAGCGGGCTTACAGGCCCCCCCAGCCATCAGATAGATCTTTTTAAGATCTAAATCTGCCCTCCGATCTAACACGTCTTTAAACGTGATGGCATCGTCCAATGGCAACGTGACATGCCTAGCCAATCTCATGAGGGCTGCGTCGACGACAGGAGATTCTTCCAACTGCTTAAAATCCTCTTTTTTAAAGGGATACAACTTGGAAAACCTATTGCGGAAGGAAGCCTTCCGTTCAACCTGACCCCATTCCTCTTGGATGATATCTTTAATCTCATCCATGAAGGGGAAAGACAACATTTCTTTCCTAACATGCTTAAAATACCGTCTTTTCTTATCCGGTTGCTCCACAGCCTCTTCCCAAAGAAGAGCCTGACGAACAGCTTTAACGAAGGGTTGAACTAAGGCAAAATCAAACCCTTCGAACTGGTCATCCTCCTCCTCAGAAGAGGAAGAGTTAGAATGGGGTTCAGGCGAAACATGGCCCTTACTGGAGCCGACCGCTCCCGACGGCCCAGGCCTTGCCGGGGATACTGGCCTCTGACTCGGCTCGCCCTGCTGCAGAAACTGAGCGGCAGAGAACTCCTTCAAGGTATCCTGGAAAACCGTCTTCATTAAAGACATGACCTGAGAGGTGTCCGCATCGTTGTCCTTAGTGGCCTCGAAAAAACATGACTGGCAAGCAGTTTTACCAGGCAAGGCCTTATTGGGACAAGCCCAACACCCCTCTAGGAGCGGCTGCTGGTGATGAGAAGTACCCGGCTGTGCAGAGGGATTTACAGACCTGTTGCGGAACCTCCTCTCATATCGATGCGAACGCTTAGCTAGCGGAGAAGGAGAACGTCCCCGACTGGAAGTAGAGGATCGACCACGTTCACGGCCACGTCGTGACCCAGACCTAGAACTGGAAATAAGAAAATAAAATAACAAAACAAAAATAACAACATAGTACTGACCTTGTCTTCTTATCATGAACTACATAAGAGGCAGGTGCCTACCTTCTCAATGACTGGCGATCTTTAGCAGGGGAAGGCTTATCCAGAGGCATACTGAAAAAATGACATGCAAAATCAATACCACATGTAGACGACACTCACATCAAGAGGTCACCTGGGAAACTGACACCAACCTGCAACCACTGTATCCACAGCAGTTAATGCGAAGGAGCACCCAGACAGACAACTCCACACCCATGCTGCTACCCAGCAGACTAAATAGCTGGAGGCAGATGGCTCCTCCCCCAGGCCCCGCCTCCAAGATTCCGCCCAGAGACCGGACCTGAGCAGCTGGCTAGCTGATGGAGACACCCGCAAACAAGGTAACAAGAAACAAGAAAGAGGAAAAAAGAATGTAAAGAAGCATAGAAGTGAATTCACATAAGTTTTTGAATATAAAAAGAACAAAAATTAAGGTTTAATATCACTTTAATTCAAGAAAAATAAAAGTTGGTGGTGGTCACAACATTTAAAGAAAACGAATCCAAACCATTTATGGGATTGATCTAAAAATCATAGGGTTTCTGTGCACGTAGGGGATGGGAATGGGGAAACCAGCCAAAGATAAAAGAGTCACAGAAATGATACTGGTGACATTTTTATTCGCATTTACCTGTAAAAACTTACTCAATGTGCAATTTCACTTCAAACAGTGCAGCCAAGAATTGTTAAAGGATATACAAAACTGAGAGCTGTGCTGTTGGTTTGTATGATGTGTGCTTCTTCAAATGTGTCAGCAGTTTGAAGTGTGCAGGCTTATCGAATTTAATTTCAGACTCAAAGTGGCAATTTCCTTTTCAACTGATATTTTTTTGCTGCGTGTAACATCTGGAAAATAAAAGGGGTTCAAATTAAGATTGATATCTCCCATCTTTTGTCGAATAATGAAAAGCTCATTTGTATTCGGAATATAACAAGAAATGTATGCAGAACAGCGACATTTACAGCACCGCTACTTATTGCAAGTGTGTTTTATGGCTGGTTTTAAGCCCCTGTATGTGGATCTTTTACAGCACTGAAAAATTGCACTGTATATGCGCAATACTCTTAAATAACAAAAACAGACTTTTCTGAAATTTCCTGTGATATTTCATGGTTTATAATGCAGTTAAATCACTTGACATCCTAATCTGAACAGACATAAAAATGTAAAGGATGCGCAGGAACTGTTTTTACTTAAAGTTCTGCTTACAGAGAAATTTCTGTGTGGTGCAGAAATAAACTTTGCATTATTAAAATCTAGTTGGCGTGTTACAGCATGTTAAGTGCAGTTTGTCAGAGTGCTCCATGCTGGTACATTTGATAAGGTGAAGTTTAAATCAGGGTTATCAACATTTGGAACAAGTCCTGCTTGACCTTGGATCTTTGTCTCTACTTGTATTTATGTTAAAGCAGAAGTCTGAGCAAATCAAATCTTATCCCTTGCAGTGTGGCTCCCCTCCACAGCAAGGGTTAAGTGTTCATTTTGTCTAGGGAGCTAAAATAACAAAGGTATACTCACCTGAACCATGATCCTAACTTGCACCTACATCTCTCCCATCCAGCCTGCCTCTTCCTCCACTCCAGCGATAGAATGTCCCTCTGTGTCCTGGCGTCCAATATACTGTATAGGACGTGATAACTCACAGGACCTTAGATCTCTGGAGTGGAGGGGGAGCGAGGGGACCAGTCTGAGATCTAGCCATTTTCATGGTTTTGGTGACTATAACTTTGTTATTTTAGCTCCCTAGACAAGCACTTAACCCTTGCAGTGCGGGGGAGTTAACTCTGAACTCCAGGCAACCAGCAAAACACACAGAAGAAACACATACATAAGAGCTGCTTTACCTGCAAAACAATTTTTTTCTGTTCATCCAGTCTTGAGATTTACAGATATATGCTACACAAGACAGCCCTGTTCGGTGGGGGCCACACACCCAATTTTTCTTTGCTGCAGTTAAGTAACACTTACAGGTCTAGACCCTCCCCAGCCTGTGATTGGACAGTGAAAGGAGAAGCAGACTGATAAGTTCATCCTTCCATCACCATGCTGTCTTTTCCTATCAGCATGCACCTTGCACTGCAACACAGCTGACTGGCTCCTTGTGCTGCTTCTCCTCACCCAGTCTGAGCTCTGCTGTGCAGTGGCTACAAAAGGATAATGCCAATTCAAATTTAGGTACTTACAGTCCAGGCCAGACCAAGTCATAAGAGGCATCTGCCTTGGGGGCCATGCTGCAGTGGGTGCAGCTATGGCGGGAGCCTCTCCGGCCTCTGCATCACCCAGTCATGTCCTGCACTGTGCAGGACTGAGCTGTCAAACTGGGATACATTGGGAGGTGGCGGCTTTGCCTGGGTAACCAGCGGCACTATGCTCCCCTCTCAGTGTGAGCTCTCTGTATCAGGAGCTCTGTGTGCTCCTCAAAAACAGAGCACAGTGCCCAGTTGTTACAGAGCTCTGATGACCACAGAGGGAGAGCTGCATTTGTACTTTTCATTCACGAATTACTGTTCTGTGTAACTTAAATAAATACATAATTTAAGACCCTTATTAACCCTTAATGAACAACTACTACTCTCCAATCATCAACACTCACATTCCCTACTTTATTAGAGTTTAAAGCTGGCTTAACACCTATGTGTTGTGTTCTTGTGTGGCACATGGGAATCTATGTGGTATGTTGCAGTGCCATTCATTTATAATGACACCCAAACTCACAATACAATAGGTACCTATGGACCCATGTCCTGTAGCAATCCACAATGCACATGCCATGTGTTGCAGTGCAGGTCCAATTTTTCTATGGCCATGCCTTGGCTGCAGCCCATTCTAAATGAAAGGACTGCCTCACAACATACATTAACATGTCAAATACCACATGTGAAGCAGGGTGCTGTAGCACACTTCAGTTTTAATCAGGCCTTAAAGTTTAGTCCATTTAGTCAAGTAAAGGGAGATGGAATAATCTGCCCTTAGTAAAAAATGGTGAGAAGAATGTGTAGGAAAAAAATAAGATATGCAAAGAATACAAGGCCGGCAATTATCTATATGTATGTGTTTGTTTAGATTGTCATTACTAAACATTTCTAATCAGGGCCGGACTGGCCATAGGGCAAACCGGGCACTTGCCCGGTGGGCCGCGCCGGCCCGAACACAATCAACCTGATTGTGTTCGGGCCGGTTTGCTATGCCTGATGGCCGGCTCTTAGCAGAGCCGGCACTACTACACAGTAGACACTAGAGGGAGCTGGTGGGGGAGGCCAGAAAACACTTCCTCACCCCGCTCTCTCTAGTCTCTATTCTATGATGTCTCCAGAGCTGCTGGCGCTGTTTCTGTCCCCTGTCCCGGCCGAGATATTTACATATGAATGGGCCGCAATGATTTGCATATCAATAAGCCACTGCCCATTCATATGTAAATATCGCGGCTAATTCATATGCAAATCAATGTCGCCGCCGCCCCCCCCCCCTGCTATGTCAGCTGTAGCCCTCCGGTACTTACTAGTGGCCGGCCCTGCCCCTCGATTGCGCTTCTATGTTTGGCTCCGCCCCCTGTTGTGAGGGGTGTGGCCTGCCGGTGGGTCATGTGATTGGGCTGCTCAGTCTAAAATGCCCGGGCCTATTTTTAGTCCCTGTCCGGCCCTGTTTCTAATGATGTATTTGTTGTCATTTCAAAGATATGGGTAAAGGTCCACTTTAAATTGAAAAAAGTGGTTGAACGCCTAGATGATGAAACTGTGAAAGGGCATTTGATAACGTGACAAAACCTTACAATGCTGCAGTGATATTATTTACAATTATTCTGTAGAAATAGAAAAAGAAAATAATGTGACATCATTGTGTTGTAATTGTAAATGAATGCACACTGACATATTATATAATCATTTTTCATTGCTGATCAGTGATAGCAGCTACAACAAAAATGTAGGGTCTAAACTATTAGAACTAGAAAAAAGAAAGTTGACCAATAGGAATTCATTTTAGAATTAGCTGCAATGGGCAATTCACTTTTCTGTTCTTTGTTTCCCTCAAGTTATAATGAATCAGCTTCCTAGTATGACATGAGGTTCTTGTGTTGTACTGTTCCTCTTAACATGCAGTTTGATAATAAAGGGCTTTGTTTTCATCAGAAAATACCTGACATTTAGCTATTTAGATATATGTTACAGAATTGTTATTCAAATAATAACTTCTTCATGGTCATGGCATTAAAAACATCTAAAAGCTCAAAGAACGTTTGAGTTGTTAGTAAGCTACGGCCAAAAAGTATGCTACTGAAGACCTCATTTGACCTTTTTGTAACCAGTTTGGAATTGCAGTAAAGGAAATACTTCATCCAACTATTTTGTTTTAGGTCCCTGTGATCTCTAATGGTTTGTTTACACAGTGTTTCTTTTAATCAGTTTGGTCTCCATTTTTTTTGCTAATGTTGTTTCCTTATCACTGTTTTGTCCTTTTTTTCCTGAAGGGATTTAAGGACAATGTTTACCGGCAAAGAAGAAAATATTTTGTGGATGTTGCCATGAGTTATAAATAGTAAGTTTAAGTATAACTAATTTGTTGCATGTTCTCAATAAGTTACAAGTGGAACTACAGCCAAAAAACATGTTTTATTAGTGTTGGCCAGAGCAGTGGAGGGGTTAGAGCTTCTGTCAAATGTTTATTGCTGTCTGTGTCCCTGTTGGAAAATTCACTCTCACTTTCTATTCGGGATGTTCAGATACCAGTTCAGATACTGGTGCAGATACTTGGCATTTTGACAAGCGCTGCCAGGGTTACAGAAGTTGCAGCTGGGACTGGCGCTCCACCACTGTCTTGAAATCATTTGTCTGTATTGTTTTAGAAAAACTGACACATGATACTAAACAAAAACGTATCAGTAATTGTATCTGTGAGTACTTAGATAAGTATCGGTACTTGGTCTGTAAAAAAAATGGTATTGGGTGCATATACAGTATATATATATATATATCCCAGGAGCCTTGCATGCTCTAATGAAAAATTACAGATGCCTTCCAACTTTTGAGTTTTTCTCTAGTCTAGTCTTGGAGCTGGAAAAGTATTAGTACTTCTACTTGTACCACGTATGGTAATTGGTATCTGAACATCCTTACTTTCTATACTGGTGACCATTGTCATTGAAAGAAAAAAGAAAGAGATATTTTACAGTTGTGTTTGGCAGAGGAAAAAAAACTTTGTGGCTGGAGTTTTACTAAATATGTAGTTCCATTTATATTAAAGACATGCAGATATTAATAGATTGCTGTTGCTTTTATTTAGTGGTCAACCAATTCCAAGAGTGGAGTACACAGAAGAAGAGATAAAAACATGGGGTACAGTGTTTAGAGAACTCACAAAATTGTATCCAACTCATGCCTGCAGAGAATATTTAAAGAACTTACCTCTATTAACCAAATACTGCGGATACAGAGAAGACAATGTACCACAACTGGAAGATGTGGCAGTGTTTTTAAAAGGTAAGGCTTAAGATATATTTATCTGATCATAGTTGTTAAAGTGGATGGAGCAGGATAGGGGTTACAAATGGTACAGACACATATGGAAGTGAACCCTGTTTCTGGAGGATCCTATGGGTTGATGAAGACATCACTGGATAACGTTGCCTGTGTGCATCAGCATGTTGTGTGCAGGTATGGATAGCCGTTTATGTTTTTTTTTTACAGGCAGTGGTGTTATGGTTAGTGCTGCAACAGGGTTCCCTGGTACGCAAGACGAGGGTGCCAATGTGCACCCCCCCATTTCTCTAGCTTTTTAATTCAGCGCTACAAAAACTAACATACAGTTAAAGGAGAACTCAAATTTTTTTATTAACCCTTGCAGTGGGGCTACCACTGCATTGCAAGGGTTAGCTGCTCATTTTGGTCTAGGGAGGGAAAAAAAAGTTATACTTACCCAATTCTCTGAGCCAGCTTGCTGTTCGGCCAGCCGTTCCAGGCTCGCTCCTCCTCCAATGCAGCGGTCTAAGCTCCGGGAGTCTTCACATAGGGAGTGCTGTCTCAAGCTGGCAGGCTCAGTGGATCGGGTGAGTATAACTTTTTTATTTTAGTCCCTAGATGAAAACAAGCAGTTAATCCTTGCAGTGTGGGGGTATTCTGCGATTGGACCTCTACAAACATGAAGAAATGAATGAATGCAAATTTAAGTTGCATACAAATTTTAAAAAAATCAGCAAAAAAACAAATTCTAGGGGAAGAAGAGAATGAAGTTGATAAAACTTTTTTTATTTTTTAAATAGTAACTTTCATTCATAATGGATTTAGTGCAGGGCCCAAGTTGTCAAACTGATAGCTCAATCCCGCAGTTTCCCTCTGTAATAATCAGAGCTTTGTGACAGATGGGCTCTGTGCTCTGGTTATCTCCCAGTGTATTCTTCAGAACTCAGCTGTTAATTTGACAGCTCAGACCTACACAGTGCTTCAGCTGTAATTCCCTGCAGCATAATGCCCAAAGTGGGTGTCTCTTCTGCCTCTGCTTCAGACCGACCCTGGTTATGGTATGTGGGGATGCTAAATCAGTGGAGATAATACTTTACTCAGTGAAATGAGGACACCTCCAGATGCCTGTCCTTATACTGTAACCCTGGAGCACACAATATGCAGATTTAGGGCTCTACTGTACTCACAGAAGTTGATCCGTTACTGCACACCTGTTAATGTGTAGTATTTTGCATGTTAACATGTGTCGTATTAAATAGGAATTAAAGCCTGTGCCCTGTGAAAAACTGCAAGGAGCTAGAGTATTTTGGGCAAAAGCGGCATGCAAATTCTCTTTTGCAGAAACGAAAACTCTTCCCCCACACTCCTAGCAGTTTTTTTTTGCATTCCTATGTACACTGCATGGGGCATACTCTGTGCAGTATACATCCTTACGCATTCTTGGCATGCGCAGGAGCTACATCATCAATGGCTGCAAGACTCCGATGAAGTGGCAAAGGAGATGGCAGTGCTGGATGGAGGGGCAACAGGATCCGAAACCTGTCACCGCTGGAAAGGAGTCACACTAAAAGGTAAGTGCACCAAAATGTGCAAGCATGGTGTGCAAACTTGCTCAGTACGGTGAGAACCCACTTCCCTGTGCAGAATTTAGTTCTGCTTCAAGGCATCCCATTTACTAAAAATAAGCTTCTAATGCATGTCAATGGACAAAAAAAGTCAATGCAACATTTGTTTAACGCAGCGCACTACAATAGTTGACATTTTATCGTCTGTAGTTCTGTAGATTGGGGTACCAGTCTAAATAAATGGCACTATAACGCACTACACAAAGTGTAATGTGTTACGGCAAAGAATAGGTATAAAGGTGTAAGCCAATGTTTGACTAAAAGGGTCAACGCAACAAACTCCCATAGTGCAACCTTAAATACAACATGAGGCCTCAAAAAACTATAGAGAGGTACCACATATTGTTTTGTGGAATGTGATGGAGGTGTTTCCCAGCTTTAACTTCTCTGAACTATGAAACAGTATAATGCCAGGAAGCCTTACCTAATTAATTGATTTGCAAGTTATGCCTATAAATTAGTAATTGCTTTTTAACCTGTCAATTCCATTGATTGGTGTGTTTTAAAAGTTAGTACCCAAGTATGCCATTGCTCATCAGAAGTGGCATTGTCGTTCAATGCTGATAATCATACTGCTGGTAATTTGTCATCAATATTAGTAGGTCTTCTATAAAAAAACCTGGGTGACAAGTATAAGTGGAGGCAACTAATAAGATTCTGACTGTCCTGGTTTTGTGCAGATTAGAAGATGAAAGTCATCAAATGTTCGGTTACTATGGTCACCATCATATTTTATCTCTCAGTTTTTATGTTTGAGCCCCAATGTTCTTCTTGTATAAGCAGTCCAGAAATAAAAGTCTTTCGTGTTCATTACAAAAGAACACATTTTTTTAAAATCATTCTTACTTGCAGGCTCTACATCTTAAAACTGTAGTCTACAACCAGTGGCTTGGGAGAACAGACTGAATCTGCTTCAGTGCTAATCAGACAGATCTAATACTTTCCATACAAATCACAGTTTGAACGCATACAGTATTGCATGCTGGGTTTGCATGATCGAGCACATGTATATTTAGCTTAATCATGATAAATCTGGCAAGCATCTTGTTTCATCAATCTGCTTGATTTGATTGCTTTGACTTGCAGTAAAAGGTAAATCGATTTACTAATCTCGGCTAAGGTACCGCTCTCAGTTGTTTTTGGTGTGGCTGTCCACATTTACGCCTAGCCAGCTACTGCAGAGAACCTACAGCAAACATAGAATTTTCATATCGATCCGGTGCATGCATATACACTATATATGGCCAAATGCGTGTGAACACTTCTCCACATGATTGAGTTTAAGTGTTTTTAGTGAAGGGTGCTGTTAACCACTTGAAGGCCATAGTGTTTCACCCCCTTCCTGGCCAGGCCATTTTTCAGTATTCAGCGCTGCCGAAGTATACAAACAGTTTAGACCAGGGGTCAGCAACCTTAAACACTCAAAGAGCCATTTGGACCCGTTTCCCACAGAAAAGAAAACACCGGGAGCCACAAAACTCTTTTGACATCTAAAATGAAGGCATATATAGTTTTTTACCTTTTATGCTATGTATAGCATGTATATAGGTATATGTGGGCTTAGTAACGCACTGGACTCTGGGCTTAGTAACGCACTGGACTCAGGGCTTAGTAACGCTCTGGACTTACCTGAGACACCGCAGAGCCCACCATAGATCCTGCACAGCCCATCTGAGACTCTCTATGGTGGGCTGTGCAGGGCCTCAGGTGGGCTGGTCGCCGGGGTCCCTTTTCCTGTACCTCCTCCCAACTCCTCTAACCTGCTGGGGCCTGGCCTCCTCCATGCCCTCCCCTCTCACATCTGCCATGCCGCCCCTGGTACAGCTGATACTCAAGTAAGAGGCCCCCCAAGGCTGCCCAGACCCCTCACATGGGTACTGGCCGTACCCCTCACCCCCCCCCTGATTCCGGTGTTCTATCAATGTGTGACCGGTGACGTGGTCACACATTTCAATGTAATTTTTGGGCGGCGGAATGAGTAATTGCCAGTAGGTCATGCATTCCAACGTTTTTTTCAGCTGTTCCAGGGCAGATTGGCATCGCAAATTGTATGTGCAGGAGAACTGATCTGCCCTAGAACAGCTGTTCGGTCCTGAAATGTCACTTCTATCCGACTCTGTGAGTGCGATCTCACATTCCACCCCACTCACAAAGTCGGATAGAAGTGACATTTCAGGACCAAACAGCTGTTTCAGGACTGAATACCCTGGACAGGGAGCCGCAGCAGAGGGATGAAAGAGCTCCGGAGCCGCAGGTTGCTGACCCCTGGTTTCGACAATTGGGTGCTTCCATCTTTGTGGCAATAGTATAGGGAAAGCCATTTTCTGTTCCAGCATGAGTGTGCACCTGTATACGAAGCCAGGTCCATAAAGACATTGGGGGGATTTATCAAAACTGGAGCATACAGAATGCAGAGCAGTTGCCCATAGCAACCAATCAGCATCTCTTTTTAGTTAGCTCAGGTAAGATTTCATAATGAGACAGAGGAGCTGATTGGTTGCAGTGTAAATCTGCTCCAGATTTTGTCAGCCCTAGGTACGTCACTACAGGATCTTCAGTAGGAGAGACACAAGCCTTGCTCCTGAGGTCTATTCCATTCCAGGCACCTCCAGCAGCCATGGTTCTCCTCCTCAATCAGTATTAGGCCTCCTCCAGACTTGAGGCATTGCAAAGAATTTTCCGTACTTGAGGTAGTGTTCTCTCGCTCTCGCTCGCTCTCTTGCTCTCTCTTTCTCTCTCTTTCTCTCTCTCTTTCGTTCTCTCTCTCTCTCTCTCTTTTGCTCTCGCTCTCTCTCTCTCTTTTGCTCTCGCTCTCTCTCTCTCCTTAATCAGCTTGGGATATATTAAATATATTTATGCTTAATTTTTTTGTTTTGTATATTTTGCATGCATCTCACCATACTGTGATGTTATGGCAACAGCCATTCCACTTTCCCTTGGTGTCATTGTCATATGTCACTGCGTGGTGTTCAATTTACTCTGTAGTTGGGATAAACAAGCTGTTTTCATAATATCTTTGCAAACAAGCTTCTTAACCTTTGAAAGTTAGATAATCAGGACTTGAAAAACAGTTACTACATTCATTGGTGGCATGGTAAACTAAACTGCAGTATCCTCTGTGTACTATGAAACTAGTTTTAAAGTCAATACTTTTGCTACATAAATTCTGTCAACATGCTGTTTGTTACTTATTCAAAGCAGAAAATCTCAAAAGACCTGTGCAGCAGAATAGTCAGTTAAATATACTATATATTTACATTTATTTGCTCTTTTCTTATACACAGTACATGTATAAATATAATAGCTTTTTCGTAAAGTCCAATTCCAGCTAAATTTTTTTCTTTCTAATTTGAATAAAGTGAGGAAGGGTTGGAACCTCTACCAAGGTTTTATTGCCATCTGTGACTCTATTGGAAAGATTTCCACTGTGTTTCTTAGTGGCCCCCTTGTATAAGCAGGACAAGAGGTGAAGGTCACCAAGGTCACCGAGACATAAAGCGCAAAAAGCAATAAAAACCTCAACCTTTTTTCATTGTACTAAGAAAAAAATGTGTATTTGCATCTGTCTCTGTCCTCTTTAAAGACATTACCCAAGACTTCTTGTCCCACCTGACTCCCTGTCACAGGAATTTAGAGGAAATTTGCCAAATGGTCATGCAAAAAGCTGAGATTTCTAACCCTTCCCCACTATATCAACACAAATACATTTTTGGCTAGAGTTTGGCTAAGTAGTTTAGATTGCGTTATCAATATGCCAGGGGCCAGGGGTGCCCCCTTACCTGGGTGTCGGCAGGCATGGCGTAGGGTCCTTCCTGTGTTGCAGTGGCGACTCTATGAACAATATATGGGGTGGCACATAAGATACCACAGTCAAAACGGGGGGGGACTAATAATTTTCACCACTAAATCATACCACTGAAAAAAACTAAAGAAGTATATATAAACAAGATTACAAAATACGAGAGTAATGCGGTATGTGATGATACCTTTTTATTGTACTAACCTAATACTTAGAAGGCAAGCTTTCAAGAGTTTTTCTTTCTTCCTCAGGTATTGGGTACAAATCCCAGCAATACATAATACAGCAATGCAGAATACCACCAGCTGTAGAGTGACTGCAAATCCCAGCAATACATTATACAGCAATGCAGAATGCCACCCGCTGTAGAGGGACTACAAATCCCAGCAATACATTATACAGTAATGCAGAATACCACCAGCTATAGAGCACTACAAATCCCATCAATACATTATACAGCAATGCAGAATACCACCAGCTAGAGAGGACTACAAATCCCAGCAATACATTATACAGTAATGCAAAATACCACCAGCTGTAGAGGGACTACAAATCCCAGCAATACATTATACAGTAATGCAGAATACCACCAGCTACAGAGCACTACAAATCCCATCAATACATTATACAGCAATACAGAATGGCACCGGCTATAGAAGCCTATAATTCTCAGCAACATATTATGCAGCCTTGCGGAATAATACCATCAGCTATAGAGGACTACAAATCCCAGCAAAACATAGCGCAATGCGGAATAATAGTATATACATCTGCCACATACTCTGTGCTGCTGCTCTACCTTGGGGTTCTGGCCTAATGTATGGGCAGAGCTTGTCAGGAGGGGTGGGGAGGGGAGATGTGCGGGTGGCAGAAGCGCTGTAAGCAGGCATTGCGTTGCTCCACAGAAGGCTGCCGCAAGGTCCCCAGCAAGTGCCGGACCTAAGACACCTAAGTCAATTTGAAAAATGTAAGTGCTGGTATCGGTTTTTAGTATTGGGACAGAGGTCAGTTATAATGCAGAGTGCATTGGTCAATAATGTATCGCAGGGTGTGGGGGTCAGTAATGTAACGCAGAGTGCGGAGGTCAGTAATGTTCAAAAAACATACACACCCAGTGCATTTCTGGCCGGACAGAAAACCCTAATTGTAGGGTGGGTGCTAAAATGACAGCGGATGCCTCCGCAAAATAAATTAGAAAAATTCAAAAAGGTCACAAGCACTCCAGCATGTAGAAAAGGCAATGTTCAATGACTTCACAGGTGTCACATCATCAGAGCGACATTTTGGAACAGCAAAGTCCCTTCCTCAGGCAAAACAGATAAATATACTTGTGAAGTCAATAAACAATGACTTTTCTACATGTTGGAGGGCTTGTGACCTTTTATGAGGTCAGTAATGTAACGCAGAGTGCGGAGCTCAGTAATGTAACGCAGAGTACGGAGCTCAGTAATGTAATGCAGAGTGCGGAAGTCAGTAATGTAACGCAGAGTACGGAAGTCAGTAATGTAACGCAGAGTGCAGAGCTCAGTAATGTAACGCAAAGTGCGGAGGACACCAATGTAATGCAAAGTGCGGATGACACCAATGTAGCGCAGAGTGCGGATGACAGCAATGTAACGCAGATTGCGGAGGACAGCAATGTAACGCAGAGTGCGGATGACAGCAGTGTAATGCAAAGTGCGGAGGACAATGGTGTAAGATAGAAAGGGACTTACAGTTTTGATGTACTAGATCATGTGCTCTGTCATGCCCCCTTCTTCCTCTCCGGGTGGTGGTGGTGGGGGACAGCGATGTTTCTCCTATGTGAAGCCCCAAGCAGCCTTGATGCGTCTTCTCTGTCCCTACTCTGCTAAAATACATGAGCAGCCAATGGCAGTGCTGTACTCTACCTCTTAGCCAATAGCAGCTGGGGTTAGCGGAGGAAGATACAAGTGGTTGCCGACTGCTGAGGAGCCCATACAGCAGTGGTCTCAAACTCAATTTAGTCGGGGGCCACTGGACACATTTACATTTACAGTGTTAATGTCTGCATATGTTACAAGCAGCAACTGTCACCCATTCAAATTAATGATCGGGTGACAGCTGCTGCATGTGAACGCCTGCACACCGCATGTAATCCTATGTGAAAAGATTGCATGTAGTTAGGAATCTCTGTCACTATCCCTGGTTACACAATTGTGTATCCAGAGATAGTGATTGTTTTTGTAACTGCATGTAATCGTATTACATACAATTACATGTGGTATGCAGGCGTGTACATGCAGCAGCTGTCACCCGATCATTAACTAGCTGCCGTACAGTGGGCAGCATTCGGCAGAGAGGAGTGAAGAAGAGAGAGTGCAGCGGTGGCGGTGGCCATTTTAAAGGGGAATCAGCGGGGGGCAAACGGGGGGCAAGGAATAACCTGGGGGGGGGGCAACCTTGCCCCCCTGTAGAGACACCTATGCTGTGTTGTCTTGGTGCCCAGCGGTAGGGTTGCGGGTACGCGCACATACACATGGCGTTACTGTGACCTATTAGTCAATTCGGGTGCCTCATTTACACACTTACCTCTCCTCGCCGGCCCATTGGCCCCTGAGGGTTGGAAGCTTCCTTGTTGCTCTGACAACGTGGGCGTTCCTGGCCCTTGCTTGGATTAAATCCCAGTCAGAGCCCTGACTTGTTGCTGAGTTATTCTGCCTGTATCCGGTGCAGCTACGAAGCATTATTTCCTTTCCCTGCTCTTGCTTTCCTTGCCCATCATTCGGACTCCCTGGTTACTGACCCCCTGCTTAACTCCTTGTTCTCGATACCTGCTGCCTGCCTCGACTCGGACTGCATTCTGTGTTGTACCTTCACCACGGACTTGTACCCAGTTCTGTTCACGGCTATTGGGTTCCACTCCAGCATACAGGGTAACTCCGCCCTTGATGCAGCCAGTGTAGCCACCAACAATTATCAGTATTACAATGGTGCAGAAACAAGGTCAAAGATGTGTGCTATTCTCTGTATGAATTCTCTCTGCGTGCTTTCGTTATATAAATACCATCTCCCCTGCTTTAATCAAAGACATTATCCTAAAACACAACAAAAGTATACACTGAGTGGCCAGATTATTATGACCACCCCATCAGTACGAGATGACTCCACGAGATGACTGCGTTGGGCCGCCTCGTGACTCCACGAGATGGTGAAAGGGGATGCGAGGAATCTGACACTGCACTGTTGCCCTTCTGTTGTCTTGTACTAGTCTTGCCACTCTCCGCTCTGCCCTAACATTGACTAGTCGCTGACGGCCACAATTCGCACGTTCAGACCCAGATTTTTGGCTGACGGTCCAGTCTTTAAACACTTTAACAACAGCTGCTCTTGAACATTTAATGAATTCTGCTGTTTTGCTGATACTTGCTCCATGGCTCGCGCCAACAATCATCCCACGTTCAAAGGCTGTTAAATCTTGACTTCAGGTATAGGATAAGAGGGCATACTAATTATACCTGCTATAGGGCAGGTTTGGCACTGTTAAGGACACTTACACAAAGATATAGATATTTAGTGGATAATCTACGTATGATTAGTTTTAGGAAGGTAGAGGGAGACACACATATATATGTACGTGCATATAAAATATAGTTTTAAAAATAATAAAAGAGGACACCCCACAAGGAGAAAGATGGCACAATAAAAATTTAAGGGATTTAACCCTTGTCGAATTTGACACAAGATATGGGAAGAAAAAAATACACCTTTTTTTTTTTTTCTCCTCTGGGGGATTGGAAGACTGTAGAGGTAGGATATTGTGAATGTTAGTTATTATTTATTTATTTTTTTATTGTGTATATGTATGTGGTTAAAATGCAATTGTTTATTTGTTTAATGTACTGTTTGAATATGAAATAAAAAAATGTTGATATAAAAAAAAAAGGCTGTTAAATCGCGTTGTTTACCCATATCTTCAGAAAAAAATCACTTCTACTGTTGTGGTAAACAACCTGCTTCCCTATTTATAATGACCTGGCCCTCTAGCAACTTCAGCGTGAAATTATAGCTAATTTGCCTACAAACGTCAGGTGGTCATAATAAACTGGCCACTCAGTGTACATACACCATGTTAAAGAGGTAGGTAGTTTAAAATTTATGTCACAGAATCAAGATTGTGTCTTTAGAAGGGTATATGGTCAGATGTAGTTCTTTTCAGTTTCAGCACTATTCACGTTGAATGCAGGATCTGTACAAACGATTCATTGGTTGTAAAAAGATTCTTATGGAAGCTGATTCCCTAAACAATTACAATTTTCTTTATAAAAAAATTGTATGTTTCCAAAAAAAACATGCAATGGTGGCACATAATAATGCAACAGCGTTTCGAAGTACAGGGCATGCACATGTGTATTGTGTGTGAGCATTAGATTATTGTAAAACATGCAAACAGATGGTTAGACTGTTTGAAAGCAGAGAAAACTTTCAGCACAGTGGGTTGATTTTCTATTAATACTGGTCTATTGCTAGAAAAAAAAATGTTTTTATAAAACTAAAATTGTCATACAGTTGCAAGAAAAAGTATGTGAACCCCTTGGAATTCATTAGTTTTCTGCAGTCACAAACAATTCTAATTTCTCGTGACTTTAATGAACACACCCATTAAACATTCACAGTGGTGGAGGCAAAAGTCTGTGAACTCATAGACTAATTACTTCAATAGAAACTAATTGGAGTCAGTAGCGTGCACACCTTGAGTTCAATTAGTGAAATTAGTTTGGAGGTGTGGTTTAGAGCTACTTTTTATGGCAAATTACTGCAGAAAACCAGCTAATTCCAAGGGGTTCGCATACTTTTTTGTTGCCACTGTATTTACTATTTCAAACCAGACCCCTTTTACATCTTTAGCTGCTTAGCTAGAACTAGTAAGTTTACAGAGATAAAATACATAGAGGGGCTTGTGACCCGCAAGCCCAGGAAATGTATTTAGATTGCTTGGTAAGTCTGGGCATTAGAAATGTATAGGCATATAGGATATTATGTATAGCCATCTGTGGGTGTCTGCTATATGCCAAAAGCGCTGAGTTAGGTAACTGTTTTACAATTCAGGTTAACATGCTCTTTCAGGCCAAAGTGATACTTATACTCACCCATCCTGTTCCCTTGCTGCCTCCTCACTGCAGGAGCCTACCTTGAATAAGGTCTGGTGCTGGATGTTGTCCGAGCTTACCCAGTTGGATGATGTCACTGCCCCCTCATGTGACAGTGTTTGGGCCTGGTGATTGGGGACTCGGGCCCAAACACTTTAGAGAGAGAGATCACATGCTGCCTCATACTTGTAAGCCTCAGCCCACTCGTGCAAGAGAGTTCAAGGAGCAAGTTCTCAGATGAAGCACGGAGGCACTGAAGGAGCAAGGATAATGAGTATACCTTACTAGGTGTGCGGAGAGTTAATGGAAGGCACTGTCACTTACAGAAGCATTGTACAGAATCATGTGGTATAATTATATCCAGGGCTGTCCCTATGTAAATCGCTGCCTGAGGGTGATGCCATTTATTAGCTAACTAAATAGACTGTAGTGCAAGCTTTGCTGGCCTCTACTTTAGGCAATACCTGGCTAAAAAGCTTGAACAGTCTATTTAGTTAGTCAATAAATGGTATCATCCTAAATCCACAAATCCCCAAAAAACTTGATTCTGTGTCTAGTTTATAATTAAAGATGTACTTACGTATTACAAATACATGTCACACTTCATGCATGGTAATGTCATACTGACTGTGCTTTATTGTTCACGTCTTTTTATACAAGCCACTCAGTCAGACTGGTAGAAAACAATACTCTATAAACTGGTAATCCTTTATCAGTGCAATCCTACAGCAATGATGCTCACTGCACATACATATTATAAGATAGACATTAAAGTGAATATCTACAATTTTATATGAAATACCATCATAAAAGTTGGATAGTGAGCACATAAAATGTGAAAGACACATAAAATTACTTTCAGTTAGACTTCACAATAAACAACTGAAATATGCCCACTGAAAATATATTTCAGTTTCCTTTAACCTGGTAAATAACTTCAATGACTGCTTAACTTTTTTTATCCTGCCTTAAGATATATTCTAAATCAAATTAAATGAAATTCTAACTTTCTGACGATTATTATGGACCCTTTTAGCACTAACCGTTTCATATGTATGTGTAATAAAGCCTCTGTGGTATCTGTTTTCCTTTGCTCTACCTTAAAATTATCTTAATTAGTGTGAAGAAAATGCATATGGCCTTCTATGTTTAACAGCCCAGGGCAAGGGTTTTGATATACACATTATTATTCACCATGACTTGGGTAGCAACAGAACTAAAGTGCTTCATGCGATTTCAAAAGCTTAGAAGACCCAAGGCCGTTCCAGCACCACTGGAAACAAATGTATTCGATTTGTCAATGGGGATACAAGGGAACAATATTTTCAGTCCAAATAGGATCATTTCAGTGGACTTAATTCCCTGTTTTATTATAAGGCATTTGTGGAATGTCTTTTCCCCAGCATTTTGCTTGATTGTAAAATAGGCATTTTATTTGTCATTTATTTAGAAAGATCTGGATTCACTGTGCGACCAGTTGCTGGCTATCTCTCCCCAAGAGACTTCTTAGCTGGACTAGCTTATAGAGTGTTTCACTGCACCCAGTACATCAGGCATGGATCAGATCCTCTCTACACACCTGAACCGTAAGTATTTTGTGATTCTAAATTGGAGCGCCATGAAATCAGGCTGCAGAGATTAATATGCAGCTGAGGATGCAGCATTTAAATTATAGCACATCCAATTATGCTAAGGTTCCTCTGTGCACAATACGACTAATGAACAACATCTGTCATTTTCTATCCACAAAAATCAATAGAGGTTGGGTTCACTTGATTATAGGAAAATACATGTTTCAAATTCTTTTTCCTAGATGCAGTTATTTCTTTGTACTGAAGGCAGCGCCCATGCATCACTAGCTAGACTCTTATGTTTAGACTGCATCTGAAGACTAATTTAAGACTAACACTTCTGTCTAGAGCTAACCTTTGGGATTTCACATGGGTAAGAATCCAAGTTTTGAGTCCAAATTAACTGTCTTTCACAACGATAATGATATGAATTAACCGGGTTTTGTGCAGTCAGCCCAAATTTTTTATATACTATATTCCTGGAAGGAGGTCAGAAATATATTTGATGGAAAATGACAATATATGCCCAAATATCTGAGTATGCAGAGACTATCCAGAATGTAGTATAATAAAATAATAATAATAATAATAATATAAAAACAACAACAAATACAGTGCAATGATATGATCTGTTAAAATTGCATAGATTATTTTTTATGAGGAGGTGCAGCTTTTCACATAAACCCTACTTTAGCACTAGAGTTTAGGTCCCTAACTCTAGTTTCATGCCACTTTGGCAACTGCCACAGCAGCATCCTGTCTGCATCCTTCCACCATTTGGACTTCTGTTCATTGCCATGAATATCTGTGACCACAGAGCTGTTTGTAATGCCTTGAAAATCTGCAAAAAAACCCCCCTTTTTTTGTTATGAATGTCTCTAGTTTTTAAATGTGATATCATAAAGTTCAGCTAGGGTTGCAGTATTAATAAGAAGCAGGGTTTTGTAGGACATATTTGTTCCTTTGGCAACATTTCCAAACCCGCAGGGGAGAAGGAACTTATTCCGACACTCATTGCTGATAAAACTATATTTATTTGTTCCTTCAATTTAGTAAATGAAAGAGATTTTCGATTTTCTTACCAGCTGCAAAATATAGGGAAATGAGGGAACAAAATGATAATTAATTAGGCATAACTAAGGGTATTAAGAGATTAACTTGGAACAAACATTTATTAATTAAAAAAACACTTTTTTATTACAATTGCAGGTACGCTGGAACTAATTAGATCAAAGGACAATTCTTTCATTTTGACATAAGCACTAAAACTCATCATGACAATAGTGTTACAGTGTAAATGTGAATGAAGCCTGTAACTTCTGTTTGCAAGATTCAATTATGCAGCACTCCTGATACACTAATTCGGGGCAATGATGTGCAACTGAGCTGGAGCTAGTGCATGTAGACAGGAGATGCAGAAAGGAGATGAAAAATAAATGAAATTATTATTTTAAGGAAAAGAAAATATGCCATTCAGAGTCACATGCCTTTTTTGTTAACAAAGATAAAAGTTTTATGCGTGTGACCAATCTTTGTGTAGCCTGATGAGATAGTTGAATATTTAATGATGTATCTACTGACTGCAGTGAACTTAGAGATTTACTGAAAATACCTATCTGCTTGAAATGCACAGTGTTAGCCCTCATTCACACGAGTAACAGCCGGCTCGTACAAATCCGCGCTGCCTGCATGGCCGTATCGGGTCGCTCCCGGGAAGGACAGGTGCTGCTTGGGATTTGTACGCAGCAGCCTGTTCTTCTCTATGGGGGTACGTGGCCGTACGCTGCCCTACGCTCACCCGAACTGCACGTCCGTGTGGGTGTCCCTGCTGAGACGCAGACAGGATGCATCCTGTCAGCTTACGAGTACGGACACCTGCACTGATGTGCAGTTCGGGTGAGCGTACGGCTGCGTACTCCCATAGAGAAGAATCGGCTGCTGCATGCAATCACACGCAGCACCTGTCCCTCCTGGGAGTGGCCGATGTTACTCGTGTGAATGAGGGCTTAGCCCCTTTTTGGGCTGACAACACACACATTTTTTGAGTGGTGTCAGCCCTTCAGGTATCTTTTGCTAAACTACTTAACCACCCACACTTTTATACCTCTGGGGCATAAAATCTAATCAGTCTTCAGCCCATAATAAGAACTAGGATCTGGTCTTTTGGAGAGTGCAGAGGACATAAAACAGTTTGGAAATTCTGGAAAGATAAACAGGTTTTTACCGCACTTGTCAAACGGATATAACAAAATGCCTCCAATAGTATGTTTAACAGGCAAAAAGGAGCAAATAGGAGGAGTTAATTTTTTTTAGGGTTTACATACACTTTAAGCTTAATAAAGCTCATTTAACTGAGACACCTTCAGGGGTTTCCAATTGTCTACAAATGTGCTCAGGCATACCAGTCCTTCTGGGAAATTTTAGAAATTTTGATTGTCAGTCTGACCTGATAAGTATCTCATATGGATGGAGAGAGTTAAAAAGGATCAGCTGAGCTCAACCATGCATCAGTTAATGATTATCCATAAGGCACTTTGTGGAATTATCTGTTACCCAGTTCGCTGCCTGTCTATCTATCTATCTATCTATCTATCTATCTATCTATCTATCTATCTATCTATCTATCTATCTATCTCATAGTAGAAAAGTTCCCTTACACATTATATAACCACATTCTTGGACACGCTGCATTCAGCATCTATTTCCTGAACACTGCAACCTCATGAGGGCAATAGTACTTCCTTTTTCATTGGGTACAGTCAAACTGTTATGGGCATATTTAATGACTTATGCAGAACGCATAGAGAACATGTAACTCATTGGATTTAGTGATATGCTCCGCTTTATTTTCTTAACCACATTAATAATAAATAGAATCTGATCAGTTGCTATGGATAAGGATACACTTGTGCACATTTTAGCGTGCTATTAAATAAAAATGGTTGTATTTGTTCATTGTTCCTAGAATTTTAATATAATTCTGTTTCTGAAACAGTAGTAGGCAGGAAGGATTTTTATGTATAAGTGTATAATCTACATAATCAGCACCTTGGGTGGTTACACGAACTTTGACGTTTTTATGAAACTAAGACAAGGCTTGCCAGAGTGTCTCAAGAATATAATTTGCTTCCCAGGTAGTCAGGGATGCAATTATATTTGCAAAGGAATGTATTTGTGCCCATAACAATAAGAAGAGGCATCAGAATGTCTAATGAAACTCAAATTAAACTGCTAGTGCCATATTCCTGTACTAACTAGCCTCCCTTTCGGCTCTAAATTACGGAATGCAAATTTTGAGCTGGGGATACAATTAGTTAATCAAGGCACCATAGAAACATAGTTTAAATTATTGCTGTGTATTTCCAAATAATTGCAGTTTAGTTTTTATTTTTGCATCTATTGCAATTTTCCATATTTATACTAGCTTTCATATTTCCATTTAATGGACTTGATTAACACAAGCTTTTAATGTTTAAATTGCTTTTGAAAATGTAATTGGAAGTTTGTAAGTGGATAGCAAAGTGCCTATATATTTGTGGGTACATCACGTGGCATTTTCTGTGTATTATTTATACATGCTTATTCTGCAGCAGTGCGCCAGACAGATAACGCGTGGATAGGGCACAGGCTACATTACTGTGCTCATGCTATATTTCTGCTTTTAAATACATCTGAAGTCTACTGGCTAAAAGTAGAAAAAAAAGAAAATTACATTTCCACACAAGACGATAATATCCTCATTTGGAATCCCAGACAGCTGCAGTTTAATGTACCAAATACCAGGTAGGTATCTCATAATGTATCTGGTTCATTTGATCACAAATCTGATACACAGCTGGTATTTTTCAGCAAGGGTACAGAGAAAAATAAAAGTAACACGTTTCTGTAGTTTGACCGGAATTTAACCTTTAAACTGGGTAGTTACAATACATAATAATATAATGCGTTATAAAACATATTTGACTGTTGTCATTTCAGTTTTATATGTTGTCCATAGCATCCTTTTTTTTTTTTTTTTTAAATTAAAAATAATTTGATTTGTGTTTAGTAAAAGATAAGAATACAGTGGCACAGAGAACTTAGCAGATATCCAAATATAAAAAGGAGTTTCTGTAGTACAGTGCAATACCTTCAAAGTCAGTTACGTTGTAAATACATCAGTTTTATGGGAAGCCGCAAGACAATTAATTGAGCGGGCTTCCAGCAAAATATGGTCTCACTATGTTATCACAACAGGGCTGCAATAGCAAGAGGGGAAAGAAGATGAAAAAGAGGAAAGAAATGTTGAAGCAGCAGAGACAGAGTTGGCCAAGGAGTGAGGGAAGGAGAAGGGAGAGGCAAAAGGTGAGGGGCAATATGATAGGGTCCAGGTAGAATGGGGGTTGGGAGGGAGCAGTCAGATGACTCCAGTTTGCATAGGAGTTGTGGTGGCAGGCACTTCTCAAAGACATGATA
The DNA here is from genome assembly GCF_000935625.1 of Nanorana parkeri. NCBI lineage: Eukaryota > Metazoa > Chordata > Amphibia > Anura > Dicroglossidae > Nanorana > Nanorana parkeri. The sequence goes on from NW_017306586.1 coordinate 446,459, forward strand.
GAACATCAACCAAGCTCAATGACCTCCAAAGTTCATTAAAGTGGTGTCACAGAGGTGGGGTGATAGGTTAAAATCCTTTTTAATAGTATCAATACTAAAGTAAAAGGAAAAAATACTACTAGAATATTGAGAGAATATGTATATAGTTGGACAGATAGTGTCACGATACCGAGCATGGGTGTCCCAACACCACGTGCAAGTACCTATACAGGTGAACCGAATATGTGACCACACTGCAAATACCACAACAATCTTTGTGAATGATAATTCAATAGATATGTCAAACCACATAAACATATGCAATCCCACCACCACCCGCAAGAAACAGACAAGAGCCACACTATATACAAACGGCAAATCAACCACAGAAAATAACAGGGCTGGTTATAACCTGGGGAGCAGGGCAACAAGAGGAGGGCCGGGAGCCACAGATCAGGAAACCTCAGGGGTAAGGGTAAGGGTCAGGGTACAAGGCAGCAATAGGATACTGGTGACAGGATACGGCAACAATACTGGGGCACAGGCCTCACAGCAGGGAGAGGTTAAATACCCTCCCAGAGCAGCACCAGGTGGCGACTAATTGCTGGCAGACACCTGCAGGCGAGCACTGGAACTACAGCATCAGGTTCCAGCTCCACAGTGCCACCCGGAAGTGCTCTGGAATAATGTAATGTAATACTGCATTATGATCACTAGGCGGATAAGTATTTCATTCCTATGCTTCTCAGCTCCATCTAATAGCCATAATGTGGTACATCCAACCTGAAAAGAAACCATACTAATTACATTTAGTTTTGCCTCTATTCACACAAAGTGAAGATTCACAGAGATTTGCAGGGAAAATGGCTCTGTGAATTCATTATAAATAGACCCCTAAGCGTTTAAGCTGAAGTCTAACCTGCCTATATTTTGCCTTACTTTGTTCTTCCTTCCTCCCCTCACCATATGCTAATGATTTTTTACATAAAACATTTCTGTTTTCATTACATACCTTATTTTAAATTCAGTGACATCATCATGTGCTCTCTATGCAATGCAGGCAGATCATGCCAGGTGGAAGAGGCCAGCAGGGCCTGTACATAGCTGTCTAAAATCATCACTGCACCCTGTCTTAGTACTTCTCCCAAGAGACCTAGCCCTGATGCAAACAGTGGGCTAGCTCCGGGGAGGATTTATGGAAATATCAAAATTCCTGGTGCATATCAGTCTGGAGCAGTGGGTGTACCTAGGCAGACGTCATTTGCATGCAGACCACCCTAGGTAACATCCACATGTGATAATTGAAAGAACTGAAATCCTGTGACTGAAAGAGGTGGGCTAGGGACAGGCTGCGAGTAAACCGGAAACAGTAGCGATGTAGCAGCCTGCAGGAGAAACCACAGCACACAGCAGGGGACAGTTTGTCTGACCCAGAAATGTCACCTGGAAGCAGTGCTTGTAGCTCTACAAGAGAGCACAGATTTGATTTACTGCCTGCCAGAAAGGTAAGTATTCAACTTAGTCTTTCACAAAGTACTTCTGTATGAAATTTGCTTTCCTAGTGACAGAGTCACTGTTACTGCACGTTACCCTTTGGCCTGTTTGCTACAGGTTACCCTTTGGCCTGTTTGTAGCTTGGCATGAAGCAAAACTCTTGGATACTTCAAAAAGCCAGACTGCGTGTAGAAAATCATGATGCTTTATTAACAAGAACATAGTGGGTGAAACTAGGAAGAAATAATAAATACAGTGGTACCTCAGTTCGAGATCGCGGTCTGATCACAGTTTCATTCGGTTCGCAACCAGAATCGTGGAACGAATTAAGTTCGTGAACTAAGGTACCACTGTACATACAGTATATATATATAAAAATAATCAATATATAGTCGATAAGGGATAAAATGGATGCTCTCCACCAAACATATGCACAAGATGATGGCTGGGCTCTCCTTCATGTGCAGTCATCAAAATTAAGTCTGGTCTTTCCAGGGTGCACCTATTTCCTCCTTCTGAGTGTGAGATGATGTGTTTGAAACACTGATAAAAAGTTTGGCCACTGGGTGGAACCTAAGACAAAGACAGTGTTAACAAAAGCAAACAATATTAAAGGAGATCTTATGTTCCAATGTATACTTTCCTTTTATAACATCAGCATTGTAATAGTTACAGTGTGTGGTTTACTTTTAATTTCTAAGGACTACATATCCCAATTACATTGCTGCCTCCTGAAACCCTTCCACCTCTGTAGTTTAGGAGGCAGACTCTGTGAAATGGGTGATACGCAGTACATATTCACAAAGCATAGTAAGTAATGTGTCACATGTACGTTATGTCTATTATGTGTCATATGTTTATTAAAGGAAGTAAATGTGTGGGTTTCTTCAAAAAGTAATTTTACAAACTTTAAGGTGAGTCTTATAGAAAATTATTGCAATTACAAATGTTTAGGCATTTTCATGTTTATTTCTTTGGTCTGTATTGGTATGACACAAAAAAGTTGAGGAAAAAAAAGCCAAACCTGGCACATTCCACTCAAAACTCCAAAAATGGACTGGACAAAATTGGACAAAATTATTGGCACTCTCAGTTAATATTTGGTAGCACAGCCCTTGGAAAAAAATAACTGAAACTAATCGCTTCCTGTAACCGTCAATGAGTTTCTTACACCTCTCTACAGGAATATTGGACCACTCTTCTTTCGCCAACTGCTCCAGGTCTCTCAGATTGGAGGGGTTCCTTTTCCCAACTGCTGATTTGAGATCTCTCCACAGGTGCTCTATGGGATTCAGATCTGGATTCACTGCTGGCCACTGAAGGTCAACTTGGATTTGTCTGGAAGTTAATCGAGGGTCTTTATCCACCATTCAAACAATCTTTCATTGCAAAACTATGATCAATTGTTCTCTTTCATCCACGTCCATGGAGATTAGCTGCAGTGCCATGGGCTGTAAACGTCTTGAAAATGTTGTGCACAGTGGACACAGGAACATTAAAGGAGAACTATGGGGTCAGTGTTTTTCCCCATAGACGTTTGTTGCGCTATTTTTTTACCGCGAATCGCGGTAAAAAAACGTGCGACAGACGCGCATATGCAATACGCCTAGGTGTGAACCAGGCCTTAAGATCTCTGGAGATAGACTTGTAACCTTGAGATTGTCCATGCTTTTCCACAATTTTTGTTCTCAAATCCCCAGACAATTCTTTGCTGCTCTTTCTATTCTCCATGATCCGTGTGGCACACAGAGACACACAACAGAAAGGTTGAGTCAATTGTGTACCATTTTAACTGGTTGCCGGTGTGATTTCTATATTGTCAGCACCTGTTAGGTGAGTTTAATTACAAATTACAGGAGCATCACAAACTTGGAATGTAATTATTTCTTGCAATTTGAAGAAGGTGCGAATAATTTTGTCCAGTCCATTTTTGGAGTTTTGCGTTATACCAATACAAACAAAAGAAGTAAACATGAGAATGCCTAAACATTTGTAATTGCAACAATTTTCTGCCCAAAGTGGTGCATTATCTGGCAGAAATGCAGGGGTGCCAATATTTTTGGCCATGACTGTATATAATACATATATGGAAACAGTAAGCTTCACTGTAGCAACTACTGAAGGTATCCTATATACATTTCTTTTGCTGTTTTTAATTGTGCTGCATTGCACAAATATATACTTTAGTCAAATGCCTGTCCAAAAAATGATTACTGGATAATTTTAAACACTGCCCACGGGTAAATTTGAGGTTTTAAATTTTGTCTCTATTTTTTACAGGGACACATGTCATGAGCTTCTGGGGCACGTTCCTTTACTTGCTGATCCTAAATTTGCTCAATTTTCCCAAGAGATTGGACTTGCTTCACTGGGTGCATCTGATGAAGACATTCAGAAGCTTGCAACCGTGAGTGTGTACAGTTAAAATCACTAAATCAGATTATATATATTTTGGCTATGTGACCTTAACAATATTCATATTGGTATACATAATACAGTATATTCTTTACCCCTGGCGCACAACATGTAGCCTGAAGGCCCCATGTGGTCCATTGGTACTTGCTGTGTGGACTTATGCAAACCCTAGGAGTGGGAGCATTAATTTACAGTGATCTCTAGCAGTCTAACATAACATGTCCCCAGTCTCTATTTTCTGCAGCAGGTTTCCAGTATCTAACAAAACCCGTAACATATCTGCAGTCTCTGACCTTCTGCTCTACTATGTGGTGCACATAGCATATCTGGCACCTGAGGCTGATTTAAAATATCTCCTGCACCGACTGATGGGTGTGGCCAAGTATAAAAGACACATACCATGCTCAGCATAACAATAAAAAAAAAATAACTTCACAAATACTAATTTACTGCGTAACAACCAGCAATTGTTAAAACAATAAACACTTGGGTCAGAAGTATAGGTGGTCAGTGGCGTACTGTAAAAATCCCTCCCCCAGCATTGCTAGTCATTATCTCACTGTAACCTTCCCTTCCACAGCATTGGTGGTCAGTGGATGTCAGTGAAAATCCCCCCCCCCCCCCCCAATAACCCTGCAGCATTTATGGTCAGTGACTGGCTGTAACCCTGCAGCATTTATGGTCAGTGGCTGGCTGAGAAGTGTCCTTTTTATTCCCTGGTGGTCTAGTGGGGCACCTTGTAAAAAAATATGCCACTTACCGGTCCTGCGGTCCTGCACAGCTCTCTCTTCACAGAGCATGCTGTCACTAGTAACTTCAGAGAAATGTGGGGGAGCACCCCTCCCTCTAATACCTGCACGTCTCTTTTGGATATCAAGGGGAGACTGCAGCAGCTCACATGATTGGGTATTCTTTGCAAAGTGAGTTTTCACTTTGTTTTATCTCATTTGCTGATGCTATGTTTGTGGTTTCTGCATACTTAAGTTTAACACTTTTGCATTATTTTTAAACATAATGACATGGCACATGAGGAGTGACAGACACTTAATGTCTAAAGAGGCAATAAATAAAAAAAATGTGCTAGTTTATTAGGTATAGGACAAGCACCTCTAGTCAATAATTGTACATGTGTTAAAAATCCCTCAAGCAAGTAATATGACTTTGCTTCTTGGCATATGCAGCCAACTTATGTAATTTGAGGTAAAGAACATTTCTGAAACTTTCGTAAGTTTGTGATAATTATCTGTTGGTTTCAGCTTTAAAATTGTTGCCAGATTTTATGTCTCTGATTTACATCCATGTTGATTTCTTTATGCGGACAATAAAAACAAAATGACAATACAGTTGAAATGAGCAAAATACATAATGTTCTGATATATTTATCAAGCGTGTTAAACAGTATGGAGGGCATGTGTATGTTTGGAAATTAATAAAATATGTGTCAGCTGCAATGCCTCCAATACACTAAAGATTTTGATAAATTACTGTCACGTTTTAGCAGTACTATTTGGCTGATGCTGGGAGCTATGTGTGTTTTCACCAAATAAAAATGTATATTACCATCTGTTTCCATTAGATACAGATTGAGTTTACTGATTATATTTTTTTGTGGATTGCTATTCTTTTTTTTCACCTTTTAGGGAGATTGATAAGATACTCTCAACCTTCCATTGTCTAGAAAAAATTAAAAATAAAGAATCGCTTCAAGTCTTCCCACAGTGGGTTCAGTCTACAGAGAAATGAATTATGGAAATCAGACTCTTTGTACAAAGAGGGCAGTCAGTTTTACTGTGCGGGTTACCAGGGATTGTAGGTTTACTTTTGCATACACTGAGCTGTGTTACAGCAGGGTTCAGTAATTCATAGATATGTGGACATGGTATGTTAAAGTGGAACTCCAGTTACTTTTTTTATTTTTAGTTTCCTCCTCCTAGTTTAAAGTTCTGCTTACCCTCTTCATGCTCCATTGCTGTCCCAGGCTTCCTCCTCGGTCCAGCTTTGGGAGTCCTCTTTGGTTATTGTTAATAATGTTAATCTCTATGGTCCTCCTCCCTCACTTCTAATATTCATACTAACAGTCCTAGGTGCCAATAATGGATCTTGCATTTAGAGATCTCTTTCCTCTGCCCATTGCGTGTCCATAATCCCACTGGTCTAGTTGAAATTTCCGTTGTTTACATTTGGCACTTGATATGACATGGGATTGATGGCCATGTCTTCCCTGCACCCCTAACTAGGCGAAATGGCCACCGGCTTTCCCTGTATAGCTAGGATGCTACTGGCTAACATACTCCAAGCCACTGCACACATGCGGTAGGGCTGGCATCCAAGGGGAAGGTCCAGCATCCACCCTTTCTAAGAATCTAAGGGGAAGTGTCCTTGTTACCAAGGCTATGGCTGGGACCCGATTTTCCCACATGCATACACGATTGGGTATAAGAATTGGGAACCCCCACAACACACTCTCAGGTTAGGTCAGCTCTAAGTAGACTGATGATATCTATTATGCAATTACATATTATATGAACAATGGTGATATGCAGAGTCATGTTTTCTAGTAAATCTGTTTTTACTTTACTAGGGCAGCAATGTGATGACAGTGGTTTTCACTAATGCCCTGCTGTCTCACATTGGCATATGTGTCGGTCTTTTTTATGCATTTTTTGTCCCTTTGCCAGATGAAGTGACTATGCAAGGTTCTGAAACATTGCACAATTATTCTTTGCATGCTGAATGAACATCAATAAAGGTGCTTCTGAATAAGGATTTAATTGAGGTGTGCTGGTGACACATATTATTTAGTCAGAGACACTGGTGCATGGTCTGATATGGCAATTTCATGGATCTAAAGGATGTATTATATGGGGCGTCAATGTATCGGTGCAATATAAATAATCCAGCCTGGCTAATAAACCCTGGACATAGTAGTATTGGGTATACTCTATGTTTATAAGATGTGATATCCTCCACACACCAGTGGGGTAGGAGTGGATCTTAGTTCGGTGTTAGTTTTGAAATAACAATAGCAGTGGGTACATCTATCCTCACTATCTGAGATTATGGGATTAAAATAGCCTCCCACAATATGGCAGGGATGTGGAGAGGCCACAGTCCATGTTGCCGCCTCTTGATAAAAAGTTTTTCCTGGGGAGTTGGGGGCATATACAGTATATTTTGATAGTCAAGTCCTGATCTGCTTATTAAGAAGAATTAGAACCCCAGCCTTGTGGCCATTCCAGGGGGAGCTGAAGTTAAATGTGCCTCCTGTAACAGGGCAATGTCTGTATGCAGGCGCTTTAGGTACTGGAGTATTTACATGCATTTAGTCGGCATATCATTCCCGGACAATAAAAGTTTATAAATAATCGGCCAACCTCCTTCACCTGTGTGTACCCAGTTTATCGATTTAGAAAAATGCGTATTAGCCCAAAGTAATGGAAAATCTGAATAAAGGTGCAGTCCTCTATAAAAGGTAACAGGAAAACATCACATGCATGCATATGTAAAACACACAGTGTTATAAACTGAACTTTGGTAGATGATACTTTTTATCATGTGTGTTATCACATGATACTTTTTATCACATATGTTGCCTGAGGAAAGTACAATGTTTACCCTGTACACCGGCCATATTGTACCCATGCCTTTGTGTGGATCAAACGGTCAGTTAAGGCATTTCTGAGGCATTAATAATGAATGGCTTACATCAAAACATAGGCAAGGTCTGGCAACCTAGCATTAATTAAACAGGTTAAAAATGTCCCAGGTTGAGTATATGGTGGCTGAAGAGGTATGCAAAATGTACTGATTTTTCCTGCAGTCTGCAAAGTTGATGGAGATACAGAAAGAGAAGGTAACCCTTACAGAGCTTGCTTGGGTTCAATGTGGACCTTTATGATGGGGAGAAGGTTGTTACTTTCCCCAGTTGGAGATGCATTTTGTGAAGAATGTGTTTAGGCTTTGGGGAAGTTTTATCTACTGGTAGAAGATTTCAGAGATTTTAGAAAATGCTTCCCCTCATTTAGTCATTTAAATTCTATTCTATATGCTAATGAAGGAATGTTGCGTAGTAGCAATGTTGAGTAGTAGCAGTCACCTTTATAGAGCAATCTGCAGATAGAGGAATGCCCGTCAATGTGAAGCTCCTTCACCTTCCTGTAGTATTGCAAGATGGATAACTTATCAGCATAGTTCAGGTGCTTAAATATCAATTGGCTTTGGGTCCCCTGCTCTGATAGTTGTTATTCTATGCAATGGGCTCTTTCTGTTACTCAAGGGCCCAGGGCTTCAGTGATGCAAGAGGAACAGATATCCAATATGTACAGGCTTTATAACTTTCAGGGAGACTGGTGACTGAGATTTATTTTTTTGTAGCAATTTTCAAGATCTACCATCTTATTGGTAAGATCTTGATGCAACTTCTCCTGCAGCATCTGTGAGGCATTGTGCTTGCCCCAGGAGTTAGGAGTTTTATCACAGCCTTGGTGATTTTAAAAAGTAAAAGTTATACTCACCCTATCCTTTAAACCTGGCTGGCCCCACCGCAAGGGTTAACACATTTTGTTCCCGGTGTTCTTTGTTAAGCTTCAAAGATCATATTTTAAACAGAAACCTTTTCATTCAGGGGCACATTTATTGAATGCACATAAAGGAATCAGTTCAGATTTTGACCTGTTTAGAAACCTAAACACTTTTGAAAAAATTAAGCACAAACAGCTAAATGAAACATGTGCAGCAACAGATTGGAAAAGCATAAGCATGTATACGAGCAACAGGTTTTTTTTTATACTAAAGGGATAATAAAAGCTTTTATCAATCTGCATTTGCCAGGCGTGCAGCCAGTGAAGCAGCATTCCTGGAATGTGTTGCAGTATAATCTGACTGTTTCCAATTCCCAGCACACAGTGTTGTATGATTTTGAAATGGTTGAGTCACTCTTTATAATGTGATTCTTTGGTCTTTCTGGGACATGACAGATTTGTTTATATGGGTTCTCATATTTATCCATAATAGGAAATAGACTCAATGATAGCAATGTTGTCTGCTCTGTTCCAGTGCATATTGCATTGTCGAAAATGGTTTCCAAAGTGTTTGCTGAAATCCTAAATCAGAAGCTAAATACAGAGATTTCATCTGGGCAAAGACTTTGCTTTTGTCTATATTTTACCTTTATTTACCAATATAATATAGCAGGTATAATCTAAAAAAAACAAAAACATAAAAGCAAGTACAGCTAATTTTTAAAATGGAAGGATACATTCTTAAAGGCACTGTCACTGTAGCAGCTGTGCATTTTTAATTAATTTTACAAAATTGGTTACATGGTTATGCTGAGCAACAGAATTTGTGCCTGTTTCCTCTATTACCCTTTTTTGTTTATAGTTGTACTGTTGCAAGCTGTAATTCCTGGGTTTATCTGAAGTCCCAGGTGGCCTGTTATGTGACAATGTATATCTTCACCCCAAATTCCCCAATCCCATAGTTATGTTATAGACCAAATCTAGGCAGTGAGAGATGGCCCCACCCACACCCTGTCACATGATAGAGTTTACTGTAAACAGGTTCAGCAATGGAGAGGGATGTGCAGAAGTGGGTGGGGCATCATATAATAGAGAAGCCTGGGAAAAATGGGAACAGGCCCATATTTCCTAGTAATTTTAAATGTTTAAACTAGTGTCATCAAAAGTGTTACCATTAGCTAGTAAAAGAATCACTGCATAATTGCGACAACTTAAAGAGGAACTCCAGAAATCTAAAAGGTTGACCCTTGCAGTGGTCCCACAGTATCACCTGCAAGGTTGTAAGGGCTCTCCTGCTGGCTTAGCAAGCTATTACAATGCCTCCTGCCCAACCTAAATTGTCCTGTCAGAAACACAGCTGGTCTTGATAACCTCAACTGTAAAAAAAAATATTATTATAAATAAATATAAATAAATATTTACATATGATGTGCCCTGCCACACTGCAAAAATGGTTCAAGAATGGTTTGAGGAACACAACAACAAATTTGAGCTGTTGACTTGGGATGTGCTGGAAAAACAAATCTGATCCATGTAGGTCTCCGCTTTCAACTTACAGGACTTAAAAGATCTGTTACTGATGGCTTGGTGATTGGGTATTCCTTGCAAAATGAAATCTCACCACATTCACCAAGCTAAGATAAACATCACTTGCAAAGTGCAAATTCCCCTGAAAAGTGAACAGCCTATTTGCCATTAGTAAATCAACCCCTATTTATACTGGAAAGATTGCATCTTAAACAGCAAAAATGCTTTTCATGCTAGAAGGTTTCTCTGGCTGACATTCAACTTTCTTTATTATGCCTATTTTTGCTTAGAGAGGACCACTTTTAGGACCTGAGTATTTGTTAGAAAGTTCTGTAGATGGTTGGATTGTATGTTCACATCCAATCACCCTATGATGTCTATGGTTGGTTTCTAAGCTTATTGGCAGTGTCAGCTAAACTGTATGTTTTGATGTTGGTTTATTGTTTTGTGATAATTTTTAGCAACAATACACATTCTGAATTATATATCCACTACTCCACCATTACTAAATCTCGTTACTTCCTTTCTTGTCTACATTGTCCTTTAAATAATCATATTTGCCAATGGCTTGTGTGCATTTACTTGGAAAACCTTATCATTCTTCTTGCACAGATAAGATAGAAATTGGTAAATTTTCCAAAAACAATCACAGCGTAATTGAATCTATGTAAAGGGCACCTTCTGGTAAAGCGGCGCTGCATTGTATCATGCAATTGTTATACACATCTTTGAAGGATTAGGAGACTTGTGGAAAGGACAATTGTTGAAAGCAAATTGATTTATTAATTCTTACATAATTTCTTGCAGCCGCCTGACCTCAATGAGTAGAGCACCTGCTTTTTCTAGCCACATCTTGATTGCTTATTCTTCTTTTATAAAAATGGCCATTTTTTACTGTTTCTATGACATTTCTTTGGTAATGCAACCGACGCCCCAAGGTCTATAGCAGAGCTTATTTATAATCTTACATGCAGAGGTTTAACCCTAGATTTCAGCAACTCCCAGACTGATTGCTTTTTCTGCTACTGTTTCTGCTAGTGCACTTTTCATATAATACATTATTTGTGTGAAATCAATATTCCTATGGAAAGCTATGCAACATGAAACCTTTATTCCATGCCCATGAATCTTTCTTCACTGGAAATTCTCTTTATAGCTTGCAACATAATAACTGTTTTATTATTTCTACATATTGATTTTTAATACATTTTGAAAGAATAATTTGGTTTGTGCATTTGTGTATTCCCCTTTGGGTTTTATTGTTCTACTTTACCATAAAACACTGTCACCACTTCCTACTTTACAGCCAATGTATTGCTTATATTAATCATTGAAGTCATATAATATTTTCATAATAGCTTATAACCACCCCTTGTTCACTGTTTTAGCATAGAGTGGACTGAACTGTCCACCTTATGGGATTGATTTATAAAAAGCAGAGATGAATTTAAAGAGCATGTTTCCCATTTTACAACCTTTACAGGAAGAATGGCAACTGAAATCTGATTTCTGGCAATAGGAATAGAAAACTTTTCTAAAAGTTGTTATACACCAGCTACAATTCAGTTATAATTTGTGTGAAATTACATAAGATAAGTTATTAAGATTCTCTCCATGTAAGTATTTTAAGCTCTTGATGAAGTATCAATAGTCTCTGCAAGGTTCCATATCTTTCCTCTAGAATGTCTGCTATCTGTTTGCCTCCTGTTTGCCTGAGGATGGGACCGCATGGTCTCGAAAAGTCACTAAGGAGATGTGTGTTATCTCAGTCAATAAACAGCATTGACTTTAATATCATGGAGTGCGAGTGACTACTTTAATCTATCTACATTTCACGGAGGCATCCGTTGTCACCACCGCACCCACCCAGTTGGATTTGGGTTTTTGTCCGGTCAGGAGTGTGATGGGACAGGAGGATTAAGTGTCTTTCTGCTATGACACCTGGCTAGATTTACTTTCCATTCCTGCATTTCATTCTCCTGTCTATTCTTTTTATGTATTTTTGTTCTACATCAATTGTTTAATGTGTTTATTCCCTTTAGGGCATTATACATGTAATTTGATGTATTGAGCACTGATAGTTTTGATTCTTTGGCAGTTTTTGGCATGCACATTAATACTTTATGTGATTATTTAGACTTCATTATAGCACCCCCTAGCCAGGACTGTTACAACTTGGCTATTACTAAAGTGTTTTGATTCTTTCAGTGAACCCTATTATTTGTTTTTCTAATTTTGTTTATTTCTTTATGATCTTTTTTTAAATTTAATACTAGCATTAAAGTGACATTAAACCCTCAGATTTTTTTAACATAAACCAATACTGTAATGTGTGCCTAACTGTAATCCATGGTTGTTTTCCTTCTCTTTGAACTTCTGTTTTGCAGCAGACTGCATTGTCTCTGAAAGGGATACATGGTGTCTGTGTGTTGGTTTGCAACCTGAGCCAGCACTACAGGAAGAGGCACTCAGCTGCAAAGGGAAATTCTCTCCAAGCATGAGAAGATATACAGATTTAAAAGGAAGAGCAGCAAAGAGAAGGGAAACTACCATGGATTACAGGAAGGCGCACATTACAGTATTGGTTTATGTTAAAAAATCTGAGGGTTTAATGTCACTTTAACTAATTTTAACTATATATAAAGTAAAATTAAGAATTGTGTAATGTGATTCTATGTGCATAATTACTAAGCAGTGAATGTGACATTCACCAAGCATTCACTGCAGATGAATCACTCATTGTAATTTAAAACACATGCGCCAGGAAGATACACCTGCAGTGGGCCACATTCGGTGGTTTAGATTTTGAGATCTTTGTGAATTAAATGCGAGGTTTTCAAATGATTTCAACTTTAATTGTAAAGGCTTTTTTTAGGCTTTTGTTTGAATTAAAATATGTTTCCATTTAACGGTCTGATATGTTTTAATTTTTTTAAATTCTGGACTTTGGTGGTAGTAGTACTTGAAAATGGGGGTATCTTGTTCACTAGTGTCTATGTGATTTGAAATATGTCCAAGGTCTATACACCCAGGTAACAGTTATGTGCTGCCAGACCACATATAATTAATCATTCTTGGCAAAGTTTGCAAAATAGTCATGAAATTAGGGTATTTAAAAGGAAAAGGAAAGGAACAGATGCTGACAGTAACATTGTCTATATAGTGGTCAGTAAATACCAAACCTTTTTTTAGGCCTTTTTAAACCTAATCTTTATGAAGTACCCCCCATGTTTTCCCACATCTGTGGAAGATGTTGTGTTCAATTAATCTCTGAAGTTCCAGTATATTATCTAATTGGTAACATAGACATGAGTGAATTGATCTGCCTGGTTAAGTCTATGGCTACTAGATATCTGCAAATAATTCTTAATTTTCCAGACCTGCACACTAGATGAGCAATCCATGTTGGTAGGCTTTAAAGGTGGGGTGCCACATTAAAAAAAAAATGGAAACATATTTCTGGATGCAAATTTGGTTTATTGGACTGGATTTTAGGAATTATGTTCATATCATGTAACTTTAAATGAGCCCATCAGGATAGAATTTGTCAGCTGCTGATTTGGTTTTTGAGGCGCAAAACTCTGGGGCTGTCAATCTTATCCCTGCTTCAATGCCCACTGACTAAAAACAAGTATATAGCCGGCCCTTATATGTAAGCACATATAGTGCAAAAAACCTTAGTCCAATTCCACCTTTGTAAAATGATTAGCATTTATTGTGGTAATGAAGAAGTGCAGTGATGATGTATATGTGTGCACATTTTCATGACTCACATTTTTGAACCTTCTATTAGGCCTTAAGCATAAAAATTCTAAATTTTCTCCACAGGAAAAAGAGACACCAGAGTCGGGTTGTAATTAGGCTGTAAACAGCTCTCCCCCTCCCTGTTATTCATTGTAACATGATCAGTAAACACCAGCTCTGGCTTTGCACACAATACACTGTCTGGGGAGGAGGGTGCCACTTTGAATACTAATGAATAGGAGAGGTGAGAAATTACTTGCAAAACACAGGCAGAGATTTTTACATGAGGATATAAAAAGAAAAGCTAACACAAAAGTATGTTTGTGTGTTCATACACAGCGGCTGCATATTCCTGTTTCATGTACACTCGGTGTACATTGCTGGCGTACGTTTAAAAAAAAAAAAATACCTCTGCAAAGGTGGAAATGGGCTTTAAGGTCTTTGATTGCTGTAATTTTGCTTTTTATTCCTTCTGGAGAATAAAACCTATGATTGAGCAGTGAGCACATGAAAGCTATTTTTTGCTTTGGATGTTTTGCATCCAAAACCTGGCAAGATCTGGGGTATGAGGGGTGCCTCTGCCATGTTATATGGGGAAGCCAAATACTACTTTGTGGCAGTAGTTTAAAAAAAAAAAAAAGTATACAGCCAGTGAAATTGAAACTTTTAACCTCTTAACATACCATTTCAGTGATGGAGAAAGTAGTAGTGCAGCAAAAAATTGAAAGAATTACAGCTTCAGACCTTGTAATTTTAAAGTGGACTATTCAGGAACTTTATGAGTTTGCATGAATGCATATCTGACATGTCACAATATACAGCAACAGGAGGTTTTCACAAACGCTGTACTTTTATCATTAAAAAAGCATTGCATGAGCTCCACGGATCATATCCTCAGTTTAACCTACCACCAGTGATCTGACTGCAACTATATCAGTTTGTAGCTGGCCACAAGGTAATAGAAGGGGTTACAGGTTGTTTATCTGTGTCCATCTGTTGCCAGCATCTCAGTCCAGGGAGTAGATGCTGGCCCTGGATAATGCCTTACCAAAGATGGCTCCATTCATCTGGATAGAAAGACAAATAAGTAGATGCTGGCCCTGGTACTCTGATTTTTTTCTTCACACTGTAAGCTTCTCACAGCCCTTTCCTCCCCAGCCTGACTGTCCCTGGGCCACCTCTTTCATTTATTAGACTTTCAATCATGGAGGCTCAGCATCACATATGGGCATTGCCAAGGATAGTCTGCTTGCAAATACAGCCTGCCTAGGAATGTTTACCCCTCCAGACTGACATCCACTTAGCAAGGCATTTGAATATTTGCATAATTTCTCTCTTCTGAGGCAGTGTGCGGGGATGTTCTCAGGAAGCTATGTACAGCACCCTGCAAACCCTTTCCACCAGCCATGATCTGCCTGCATTGCAAAGAGAAGCATGGAGACCCAGTGTTAGCATCATTTAGTCTGAAATAAGGTGTGCAAAAATGTGATGTGATGCGAAATGGAAAGGTTTTATTTAAACATTTCATTAGCATGTTGATAAGGTGGAGGGAGGAACCAGGGATGGCAAAATATAAACAGATTAACCTTCAGTTTAACACTGAAAGCTTGATTACTGCCTGGCAGAGAAAGCAGAGTGAACAAATAGATGGTCTCTTAAGTGTACTGATGTTCCTTCATTGTCCAGTTATCAGGCTGCAGCCAAGTCATTGCTGTGCAGCTTAAAGTGTATGTGTGGGCAAAATATAAACAAAACCATATTCTGTACTTCTCTTCAACATGCACAGATTTCTTTTATTATTTTTATTCTTTTTAAAAACACTGTAAGTACAGAAAAATACCTGCTGATCCTTCCAGAAATCAAGTGAGCTGCTAATTTCTGTGGGGAGCTAACAAAGCTGCTTCTGCTGCATTAATATCACAAAACGAGTGTGTTATCAGCCCTGCCTGGGCACCTCTGTGGACTACAGAACTCTCCTCCTTATGTTGTGGTGGTGAGGTGGAGGGGTCTTTTGTTTAGAGGAGAACAGGGCAACCGAGGCACTGTGTTGCCAGCCCACAAAAGGAACTTAGAAGCTGAGTGCATTTCTACGAGGATCAACAGGTATTTTTCTGTTCTTGCAATATTTAAAAGGCATAAATATACATGTATTGCAAAGGTGTACTGCATATATTTTTGCAGGCCAGACATACAATTTACCTGATGCGGAGAAAAGTAAGGTCTTTGTCCTGGGCATTCTGTTTAGCAGGAGTTGCAGAAGTACAAGACTAGCTGAACAGAATAGAAATCTTTGGAAGGTAATTAACATATATGTATTTGATGTGTTTAGATATTTTTCTGTTGTCTGGCTTAAAAGGAATATTTTATTGCATTATATATTGTATACATGTATGTATATATATATATATAATCAATGCCCTAGTGTAGTTTCAGGTTTCTTTGTGATAAGATCTCAGGCAGACAAGTCCTTAAAAATTGCCAACATAACAGCTTCTGTCACAAATAATTTGTAGCGCCAGGCATAAATATATAGTGTCTTTTGTTTGCATTAATTCACTCATTTTTATCTCCAATTTGCCCTCATGTTAGATACTCTTCCTCTTCGGCAGCAGAGACAAATGATATTGAAGTTCTCTGCTGCTGGAAAAGGCAAATTATATATAAAACCAATACAGAACTGATATGAGGGCTTATCACATAGAAAAGCATTTGAAGCATTGTTTCACTGGCGTCAACCAACCTAGAATTTGATTAGCTTTAATGTATCTATATGCATTACTTTATTGTGCTTGCTTCTTTTGGTAGAGCTAGGGAAAAAAAATAAGAAAAGGGGCAGGCCAGATGATGAAATGAAAAAAGGTATTGGTGTGAGACAAAAGGAAGATAAAGATGTGGAGTCTGCAACTTCAGAGTAAATACTGGGACAAATGAACTGACAGATAACATGCATATTAATGAGCGCGAGGGATAGAAATCCATTATTACGACTCTTTGAAAGCTCATGCGTTGAATGGTAAAAATACAAATGGTTTCAGAATAGTAATGATTCCCTTGGGAATCCGATTGTGCAAAATAAAAGGTGTTGAAAGCACATTTCCTTTATCGGAAGACTTCATAAACAGAAAACGGTGAATTTCTTTTATACAAGCATGGGCGCTCAGATACTTTTCTTCTCCGACCGCGGCAAATCCTTCACGGCTGTGTTTATTATCAAGTGACACCACCTGTGCTTTCCAATTCACTTGTGGAACATGCAAATGTAAATATTGTTTTAATGCGTCTGTGAAAAGTTTAAGCACCAGGCACATATTCCCGTAATAGTTATCTAGTAGGTTTCCTAAATTTTGCTGCTCACTCAGTCAGACTGTGATAAAGTTAATGGGTTGTGGTCATTCCTTCAGGCGCCTCGAGTTATTGAAGAACAAAGCAAAGGAAAGGCTTTAGAGAGGTTCACTTGGCTTTCATAAGAGCAGCGTGGACTGTTATCCCAAGAGATGCATGTTCCACACATAATAAACTGCCGTTTCTTTTTTCTGTCTAGGTCTGCAGAGACTGTGTTCATTTAGAAATGCCAGCTAACATTATAAACACTTAATCACATTTCAGAAATGTTTTTTTTCTTTTTGCCAGCATTTTGTTTAGTAGATAGAAAGTAGTATAGTAGTAGAAAAGAGCAATAATACAGAGCAAGTGTTATATCTAAGGGTAGATATGCATTATATTATATTATATGAAACTGTGTATGCAATTTTTTAGTAATGCATGTCAACAGAAAACATTTCTTAAAGTGACACTACACTCAGCAGTTAAACTGTAAAAATGCATTCAAGTACTATTAACATAAATGTATTTTACTTGTGTATCATTTAGCTGATTTGATCCTCAAATCATCTCAGAATTGGTGCTGACACTGTCCTTCCTTCTGGAGGGTGGACACTTTTGTTCCCCATGGTCCTTGTGTGTGTTGAAAGTAGCCACAACTCCAATTGTCTTTACCTTGGAATGGGCATGGATAGGAGGGAAAATCTGCAGGAGCCAGAGCATTGCATCTGTGATCAACTAATTGTGGTTGCAATGCTTTACTAACTCTAATGCAAACAATTACAAGTGCACATATATTTCTTTTATGAATACGCATACATTTTTAATTTTTTTTTTCAAGTGGCTGTTGTTTTTAAAGTAAACCTGTGGAGGCCGTCCCCTTTTTTAAATATTTTAATTGCTTAGCTATCTTGCTGGACCCCTCAGTTAAAGAGACCCTGTAATCATGAACCCTTTTTTAAAATGAACCCCTTCCCACCAGCTTCCAGCTGGCTCTTGAAAAAATATGTTTCCTGGGGTCCTCGATAATTTGATCACCGTGATTGTCTGTTCAAATGTTCATCCTTTCTATCAGTCCCTACACTGGCTGTCAGTTACAGAAAGGGTTCACTCCAAAGTTCTAACAAGCTCTTAATGTTTAAGATCCTCTATAGACATGTGCACCGGCAAAAAATTAATTTTGTTTTATTTTTTTATTCAGATTTTTTGTTATTTCGGGAATTTTAGTTAGCAGTGGTCTCTACGAATTTTCGTTATGAACGAATTTTCGTTGCAGCAAAAATACTTTTTTTTTACAGTCCACAGAAAAAAAAGCATGAGGTGCCCCTTCAATTGATACTGGACCCTTTAGGCCAGGTAGGAATGATAAGAGGGACCCCCACCCCCCAAAAATGGGTAACAAATGTGGGGTCCCCCCTAAAATTCCTACCAAACCCTTGATCCGGGGACGATCGAGCGCCCCCTCTCCCTGTGACACACCAGGCCATGAGCCATTTGCATGGGGAAGGTGTCCCCATGCCGATGGGGACAAGGGCCTCTTCCCCACAACCCTGACTTGGTGGTTGTGGGGGGTCTGTGGGGTAATTAAGGGGGCACCCAGATGTCGCCCTCCCCCCTTGTGAGTTAGTAAGGGGTACCTGTACACCTATTCATTCACTAAAAAATTAAAAGCAAATAAAGAAACCACACGTTTTGAAAAATTCCTATACTTAACAAAAAGGAGTCAGTTTTTGAAAATTTCTTTATTTAAAAAAATTGATCCAAATGGGTCAGAATCCGCAAAATGAGAATGTAAATAAGTGGGAGGAGCGAACCGTGAGGGGTCATATGAATAGTATTATAACGCTTTGGCTCACAGAGCCGAATGGCATTCGGGAGCTCACAAATAGCATTTGTGAGCTCCCGAATGCTATTGTGTTATTTGACAGCTCAGAATGTCAAATGGGCGGAAAAAGCCCCGTAACGTCACAACTTGATCTGCCCATTTGTTTAGATTCAGGCCAAAGCTGTCAATTTGCAGCAAATCTTCGCCGGGTTTCCGGCGGGTCGGCGTGCATTGGGGCTTTTTTATTTCGGCAGGGTTGTGGGGAAGAGGCCCTTGTCCCTATCCGCATGGGGACACCCTCCCAATGCTGAAGGCCCGTGGCCTGGTATGGCCCAAGGAGGGGGGGCGCTTGATTGCCCCCCATTACTGCCCCGCCAGGCCCGTGCTCGGATCAAGGGTCTGGTAGGAATTTTAGGGGGGACCCTCCTATCATTTCTACAAGGCCTAAAGGGTTTCCCCCCCATTTATTAGGGGTGAGGTTCACCCTTAAAATTTATAGCAGACCTAAAGGGCCTGGTATGTTTGGGGGAACCCTATGTACTTATTTTTTTATTTTTAACTTGGGGGTCCCTTCTAACATTCTTACCAGACCAAAATGGTCTGGTATCAACTGTGGGGGTAACCTCACAATTTTTTTTTTCTTCTGCGGACTGTAAAAATAAGTCTTCTTTTTTTTATTGAGTCTGTCACTTTGCTGCAACAAAAATTTGTTTGTAACGTAAATTCAGACATACTACTGCTAACAAAAATTCGGATTTTTTTTAAAGTTGATGATTTATACAATATAACTTCTTTCGGGAAAGAAATTCGGATGCATCCGAAATTTTCGTTATCGGAAATTTGTATTCGTTTGCATTCGTTTTTTCTGTCATTCGGAAATTCGGTTGCATCTGAATGTACAAATTTCCCAAAATTTGTCAGAAAAACAAAACTTTCTGAAACGAATCGCACGTCTTATATACATTGCCTTGCTCATTGCCCAGGTCCATCTCAGGCATAACTTCCCGTCTGCACATGGCCTTCATCTAACTTTCATTTTAATCACTTCCTCATACACCTGTATCCAAAAGCCTGCGATCAGTTGCTAGAATAATGCACCTTATGTCACACCTCTTTAGCAATTGAGAATGTTTTTCAGTTAAGTATTTTACAGAAAAAAATCTGCCTTTTGTCATAAATTCCTAATGAGCAGTTGCAGTAAAGCTCTTCCGCCTCTCCTTGTGTCTATTGACCTACCAAGATGGCAGATCAGCTGCAGGGATCCTACAGGAAATATAAAATGACTAGTTTTTTCGCTTTCCTATTATGGGCCTTGCTTCTACGATATAGGTCTGCTTCCATTTAAAAACGTTAAAATCTCATCACAAGGAAAATACATGTTTCCTTAATTGTTGTCTGCTTCCCACTTGATACTAAGATGTGTTAAATGCCTGTTAATCCCTGAAACATCCTACAATCTTGTCTTTTAACGCAAAGTTCTTTTATGTTTATGATCATCTTTGCTTTTATTTTTCCACAGTAGGGTTTGATACAGTTTTTACAAAGATTTTGAAGTAGTTTTATTTTGAGCTTGCGTTTACATTTTTATTAATGTAATTCATGTTTTCTAAGACTGTCTAAATATAAAGCAGGTTATCACGTACTGGCAGTTTAAGCATGATCTGCCACATCACTCAATACTGCACATGTGATTGCAATCTCTGTTTCACTATTTGGAACTGGTCTAGCTCTTCTACAGAATGTGTGCAGGATGTCTGAATAATCGATAGTCACAAATCATAATTAAGGAATATAATTATTGTTTGTAAGGTTTGCTGGGCAGATTATGCATTAATTGTGATAGATTTTATGGATCTGTTGCAGAAGATACGCATTAATGATGTCTCCTGCAGCCTGATCTTATGAGTAACAAAAATAAATATCAATCTTCTCGCTGATATATTTACATTGCAGTGAACCTTTCGACAATAGAAAACATTTGTCACCTGAGGATATAAAAAGGTGTATGTTGTTGGAAATCATGCATCTGTAACCAGTGCAAGGCCCCATGCACGCGGAAATTAAAATCCATGCTTTCAAATGCATTTGGAGCTCAAAGCATGTAATGCTTTGCTATGGCTGAATGCATAATACGTTTAGCAGAGTCTATGTGCATTCAGCCTAGCTGCGTTTACAGAAACATGTATTTTCTGCATCCCGCAACAGTTAAACTCATATAAGTGTGACTAACCCTGAGGATATTGGAAGCATACAAGTTGTTTATTTTGCTTGTGTTCAGGTACAGTCAGACAAAATGCTGCATGCACTATTTTTTCTGACCGCACCGGAGCAGAACGCAGGCATTGATGTGCCACGTGTTCCGGTGCGGGCGATTGCAATGCGGCCTGGGGGCGTAGCTGTGGTGCCATTGACTTCAATGCAGCACCAAGCCCCTTTCCTGTCCCAAGAACTTGAGACGGCTGGAATGCGATCCAGTGCGTTCCGGCACCGAATTGGGCTGGAAAGCACTGGGGCGGGATTTGATCAAGCCCTTAGCATACTGTAATGGCATTTTTGCAGTAAACATTTTCTACTTCTTTTTCTTGATAATAACTGTAATATGCAAAACATCATGGTAAGACTAACTGTTCAAATGCTGCTATGGAAGGCTGCACATTAGTTAAAGGCTGCAGCTATAATGGGCACAAGACTAAAAAATAGGAGCAATTGTTGCCAAACTTTAGTATCTTCTGGTTGAAAACACTGTGATTGATAGTTCTTGGTCTCTCTGATATCAGAAATGGTGCTGTGGCTGCAGTTCTAGCATTTATGCTATTATGTCCATAGGAATCAGGGTTCGATTATATCATTACATAACATTTATCACTACATTTTGAAAAATAAGGAACTCCTTCACTTGTGTTTATTGTTTTACTTTTTGCAGTTGGAAAATATTAATATTAGTTTAAAAAGTATTTCTATATTAATGTCAATTTTAGCGGTCTCTTGAACTTGGATAAAGTGGGAAATCAGCAAATACCCATGATGCCAAAATAGAGCAAGGAAAAAACTGCAGGGTACATAATCAGGCTTAAGGTGCCCACACACCTTGCGATAATCGTACGATAATCGCGGGAAATCCCGCGATCGTACAATTATCGTAAGGTGTGTGGAAGCCGTGCGACTTCTACTACTGTAAGGTCGCATGACTTTTATCTTACGAACATGTTCGAAAACCCGCCGAGAATCGTACGATTTTCGGCGGGTGTGTAGCATGTTCGTGAGATAAAAGCCGGACGGGCCGGTGTGCGCAAGCGCACACTGCCCATTCGGTATTGCGGTCATCGGAAGCCCGCCCCTCAGCGGGGCCAGCTTGCGATCATCGCAAATACGATCTGCCTGTCCAAGATAGGCAGATCGTACATTTTTTTAATTTCCTTACAACCATCGCAAGACAAAAGTCTTGCGATGGTTGTAAGTTGTGTGCCCAGCCTTATGTAATAAAGAGCAAAGTGCAAGAGTTATGGGAAATGCCCGCAAATCCATAACAAAATAAAAGATTTCACCTTCTTTCACAATAATTGTATTGAGAAACATGGTACAGACATTGCGTGGTACAATATGAGTATACAGTTCGTATAACAGAAATGAAAAAAATCATACTGCATTGAGAGTAGATAAAGATAGTGGATTTTAGGGACAGGAGGGGCTGACATCCCTAGCCAGAATGTGGGATGTGTGAAGTGAAATTAGGCTCAAGTCACTTTTAGGATTTTTATGATACTTTATTAGAACAAACAGCAAAACAAGGAGAGAGAGTATAGGGCTGCAGACATCTGAGAAACACAGAACTCCAGACTCACCAAATGCTCTCACAGAGTTTACAGTGTATAGGGCCTCTGTTAGAGCACCATAGCTGGCAGACATTTTGAGATCTCCCCTGGGTGAGACACCAGACTTCTCTCTGAGGTCCAAGCCCATCCTGGCTTCCCTTGTAACTCCAGCAGACAAAATTCCTCACTGGCTCTTCATCCCAGAAACAATTCTGGACCCAAACTAGGTCTACATCTGACCACCTGGAGGCTTCAGGCCTGGTCAGACAGCACACATGTAACACACCTCCCCCAGGCAGGGGGCCGGGGGGAGAACCATGTGAGCCTCTCAAATGGTCAGACCCAGATATTTGTATCCTCTCCCAGCATACACTACTGGCCATGAAACTCCTCATGATTGGCTGGAGAGACATAGATATCCATAGTATTCCATTATTGGTTGCTCTGCTCTGTGTCAAGGCTACACCCTGCAGCAGGCAGCTGCAATCAATAACAGATTCCATAGGGAAAACCAAATGAGTATAGAATATACAATCATCCACACTGTTGATTGTTAGAGAGGGGGGTATGTTGTACCAAGACTGTGGAATGGTCAGTGTGGAGTGGCAGTCTCTACAGTGTCAACAATGTACAATTGAATTTGGAAGGTCCACTGAGGGTTGATGAATTTGTATAAATTTGGTGTGTGAGTCATTAAGAATAGCTGTTAATTTTTTGTGGATGGTAGTACCATCTGTTCTGTTTTGAACTTTGGACAAGCTAAGGTGTAGGGTTCTCCAAGATCTGACTATCGTCTGTTTAGTGGTTTTAAAAATGTGCGTGATCAGTATCTGTTGTCTGGAAACACATAGGGTGAATTTATTTAGGATGGCTTTCCATGGATCCTTTTTTAAGGTACAGGCCAGAACAGTAATAATAAGGCTATATATACATACCCAGAATCAGTGTGCCTGTGAACACGTCTATTAAATGTGTATGATATTGCTGTGCATCACCCTGTGAAGCACACTGAAGAATAGGAAGCTGTACTTTTGGCCAATCCTGCAAGATTTCTTTTGTAGCGTATATGTGCACCCAATCTGAGCTCATAATTGTAGAGCCTACTTCTTTGGCCCAGGATGTTTGTTATGTAGTGGAATTCTAAATTGTGGTGAGGGATGTGTGGATTAGGGACTTATTATTCTTTTTTATTTCCCATAAGATTTGTGTCTGAGACATTGTTGTTCGTTTTCCGCTACACTTCAGATAGCTGAACAGGGACTTTCAATATTGATGCACAAAAGCCATTTCTTTATGGATACACCAAAAAAGACCCCCCCCCCCTTCCAAACTGTTCTATCTGTGAGCTGCTTGGTATGAGTCAGTCCTTTTGTTTTCATAAAATAAGAAAATCTGCAGCTTATACCTATTTCGTATGAGGAGTACTGACAATAAAAAACAAAAGAAAGCGCCTCCATAGTGTAAAAGTGTGATTTAATAGTAAAAACACGCAGCTCTAAGGCTGTACTTACAACAATTCAGTTGAATAAAAACCAGTAGAGTAAGATGAGAAGTTGGAACCTCTAGCAGGGAGAGTCTGGAGTTATGAAATTCACCAGCGTCCTCTATCCCTGTGTTAGCAAAAGGTTTACGCGTTTCTGGGGCAGGCCCCCTTCATCAAAACCTATCTGATGGTACTGACAATATCCTACTTATGAGTGTTTTTTTTCTATTTTCCACTTACTGCAGGTTTGTTAAGATAGTTCCACAATTTTACAGGGCCAATTAGGTTGTCTTACTAAAGAGGTAGATAATGTTTACTTAGCAAAGTAAATGTTAATTTAAAGCTGAAGTTTAATCTGCTTATATTTTACCTTCCTTTTCCACCCTCATCAACATGCTAATAACATTATTAGATAAAACATTACTATTTTTATTACCTACCTTAATTCAGATCCAGTGACGTCATTACTGGGACTTCTCTATCCAATGCAGGCAGAAAATGGCTGGTGGGAGGGGCCACAGGGTGCTATAAGTAGCTTCCGTACCTTCCACAGCATTTTGTCTCAGTGCTTCTTTTAAGATCCCCCCCCGCCCTGATGCAAGCAGTGGGCTGGCACTTGGGAGGAGTTTATGCAAATATCAAAATGCCTTGATGGGTGAATGTCAGTCTGGAGGAGAGGATGTTCCTCAGCAAACTGTATTTGCATGCAACCCACCTTAGATAACACCCACATGTGGTGCTGAGCATGATGCATGATTGAAAGAACTGAAATCCAATAGATGACGGTGGCAGGAGAGGGACAGTCAGAAAGGTGGATCAGAGCTAGATAGTGCTGGACATTCTCCAGCCAGGAAATGAGATGGACTCTATCTGACTTACCACAGGCTCTAATCCACACTGTGAGAAGCATACAGTGTGCAGTGAAATAAGAGTAAGCAATTTCAGTGCCGGAAAGTAACCTGTATAACCATGCAGGACTGACTGTAAAGAGAGTAAAGAAAGTGAATCTGTGTTCAACTCAATCACTCATGTGCAAGGCAAAATCCTGTATTTTTTTTACATTTCCCTGCACATGATTGGGTATTTAAAATCAGCACAGCTTCACTTTGCCAAGAGAAAATCCTCTACTTCCATAGTAAATCAATCCCACTTACCAGTGCCCAGGAAAATATGGAGTAATATTATGGATTTGACACTGCTACTGTGAATAAATTTTTAGGGTTGATAAAGATCTTAGAAACGCTGCATAGCTTTTAAGTCCCATCTGGCAGTTCAGATCTAAATATAAATGATGAGTATGGTAAAAGGCTGTAGACACAAGGACAGCAATAGCATTTCAAAGTAACACTATGCCCACACCGATAATGTGTTTGGCAGAGATCCAGTTAATATTTATTAGCAAACCAGGGACATTGCTCCGCTGCCCTTGGAAAATGCAAAAATAATAGATAAAAAATGTGGCCGCGTCTAAATAATTTATATAACTTTATCGCTAAGTCAGTCAGCAGCACTAAAATGCAATGCAGGAAATGCTGAGGGCTGCATGTGATAAATAAACACTAAGGTGCCATATTTTTAAGACAGTGTGTATAGAAAGATAAAAAGAGTTTTACATACTGGCTCTATGGCTTTTATTTTTATTTAAATCTTAATCTGTACTTACTTTATGTAACACAGCATTGATGTGATGCTAGTTTTACCTTCATTAACGTTATACCAGTTTAGCGCTAACAAGTGATATATACACTACATGAAAGCTTTCCAACATGTTGCTTGAAAAGGTGGTGATAGGGATTAACTCCTAGTTACATCCAAAATCGGTCATCATCTAGGAAAGTCTATGCGTATTTAAGAAAGTCCATTCAGTATACCTTTAATATAAGCTTATTATAGCATATGATAGGAAAATGTAACAGTGTGGGTGTCTATCGTCTTGTCACAGGATTTTGTGCTTTGCAACCTTTATTCAGAAAAAATGGATTGTAGCCGCCATAGGGATAGATAGCAGGGCAGCCAGCTACACATTGCCACAGTGCCCCCAGACCAAATGAGCATGAAGAGTAGAAGACTAGGTAAGCTGTGTCAATGTCAGACTTTCAGACTTTCTTTTTCATTTTAAAATGTATATGTTGCTGTGATAGTTTTAAGGGGGGTTGTGTGTGTTTGTGTGTGTGGTGCATTAAATGAACTAGTCAGCAAAGAAATTACCTGTATTGGAATACTTAAAGCATGCAGGACAAGGCAACAGGTTACTTTAACAGCCCTCTCCATAGCTGCCCATTTTTACCTTTGCTTTGCTCCCCTGCTGGTTCGTTCTGCAGCCAGGAGCAAATTGCTGACTTACCGTATGCATTGCATAGCAGTTCTGGAGCAATGAATCCTAACCCATTCCTGCCATGGAAGATGTATAATAGAATGGGAATGGCTGCTTCCATTAGACCCCTTTCCACACAGGCCGCTGTATTGCCACAGCACTGAGTTTTCTAAAGTAATTTGTAAGGGAATTTGCACAAACACAAATAAGATTGTAATTGTAATTTGTCTTTATGACTGCCATTTCTCCCCTAACACACCCTCGAGCCTGCCAGAAATGCAGCTGCCAAGTTACTTCTTCTGTTCAGGTAACAGTGCTCATATACGTCAATGACATTGTTATCAGTGTTGTCACCCTAGCATATGTGATCCTCTGCAGGTCTATAGGCATAAGTGCTAATGAAACATATGTAGCGATAACTCCCCGCAAGGAGCCGCTGTTTGCCCCGGTCCTCATCTAGTCGGTCTAGGGGTTGATTTCCAGCCGCACCCATTAATACTAACCGCCCATAAATTGATGTCCACTTCAGTATTATGATGCTAATTGAACAGTTTATTGAACATGTTCTGTGGGAGAGAGGGTATAGGGGTTTTGAATGCCTAGGGTGACCATTAGCAACTCCAGACTCACCAGACTTTGCCATAAAAGTGATGCAGATCCACAATCCAGGAAAGGACATAAATCCAGGGCACTTCAAGAGCCTGCACTGGTCCTGCCTCAGGGCCTCAGGGAAACCTCTTTCCCCAGTTCATCCAATTCCCCCCCCCAGGCCTCAGCCTATCCTGGGGGGCAGGCTGAACGTGACCCAGCCTTAATCCATGGCTGGTCCAGGCAAGAGAGCTAGCACATGGCACCCCCACCAATATATGTACACTTTGTCAGCAGGCCCCACTGGCTGCAAGAAGCCCAGTAACTGGCTGCTGCACTGTACACACATTACAGTGTCACCTATTGGCTGTCCCACAATGTGACAGAGTCCCACTCCACCCAGAGGCACAGACAAGGTCAGACACCTGGGAATTAACCATGTACTTGCTGCTACAAATCCAGCCAGGCTGTCTACAGCCCTGGCATATCACTAAATGCATGGTAGTCACATCACTAAAGGTGATGGGCGCTACAAATACATCGGTGCACCGCACCTCTTTCCACCTACCCCAGCGATGCTTTGCCCCTCCACACCACTTATTCTCACACAACTATGAGATAACTAGGCTGAAAGGAAGTGATTGACTGTGATAACAGTCATACTTCCAAAATGGAGCTCTTCCTGTGTTGCACACAGCAAATGAGAGAATGCCTCTCCTTTTTTCAGTTTGCAAACCAAGTATCCACTTCCTCCCTTTTCCCTCATCTAGTGATGCATCAGACCTTCAAATCCTGTTTTCATTATGGTTGGCATTTGTCCCCATTTGCTGGGAACTGTCCCTGAGAGGTTCGTGCGTGGCAAACAAACGACCCCTCCGCTGTCCCTGGGTTGACCTTGACATTCATCATCTCAGTCTTTCTGCAGTTCCCAAAACCGGCCACTAGAGGCTGCTGCTGTTTCCTCTTTTCTGGCGGTATAGTCTCAGTTTCAGTTGTAGTTCCAACATGTTTGACAGATTCAGGTAGTTCTTTTAACCGCCAGTTTAAGAACATGTCACTATGGCTGCGACAGTTTCAAAAATAATTACCACCAGTTTACAGATTAGGAAACTGGGGGGTAATAAGACCATCTCTGTTCTGGTGTACAGAGAGATGCCAGTGCTCAGAGTGGGGCATTTATGTTATGGAAAGCTGTCATGAATCTGACAGCTTCCCATTGATTAGTTTCTAGGACACCCAGATGTTGGCGCCCTAGCAACCAATTACACATCCCCAGCCCCATTCAGCTACTGGCCAGGAGATTCCCCAGCCAGCAGCTGAATGTAAACAATGGGGCGGGAAAGATGGCTGATATCATTACCCAAATATGGCCATGACCTTACCTTTAGGTCAGGTCCATTTAAAGAAGCAAGCTGTGCAGTGCAGCACTAATCTGCTGGGAGCAGACAGGGAACTTACGTATTGGTAGAAAGGCACCGACAAATGATCAGTGTTTCTATACAAGAGGACAGCCACCGATTTAAGCATTGGTTATAATAATATGAATTTAATCTTTTTAGATCTACGTTACTAACATCAAGGCTTTTGTGTTAATACCCTATATTGTTATGTTTACCAGTTGTGAAGTTTATTTACAGTGGTGGTAAATACATGTTTTAGTTTTTTTTTTTTAAGCATATACATTTTTATTAGAAATTTTTTTATGAATACAATACAGGATTGCAACCTGTTACATCCATAAAGTGAAGATGTTTTAGTTTTATAATTAAAACACTTAATTGTATTTCAAACCCAGGCGCTGGCAGGGATACATTTTGCAGCCTTGGTTAACGTCTGTCTTATAAAACAAATTGCTGCCCTCTTCCCACTCATCTTCTGAATACCTTAGATATCTATTTTTTTGGTACTCAATCTGGGTAAAGGAAAAATGATTTATAGTTGGGATTCTGATAAATGGATGACATGCTCATTGAATTTCTTGACTTGCTGGTATTACAATGAAGAAAGATGCAACAGCTCTACAGGCTGACAGATGGTAACGTCTTGTCAGGCAGGCAAAACAATGAAAGGTGTGTTTCTGTGCTCATGAAAGAGTGAGCTCTTACATTATTGAGACCAGCAGACGATGAATAACGGCATCCTTAAATAAGGGCTAGTACAGGAAACCTATCTACTTATTGGATTAGTTCACCTATAACCACAGCTTGCTTTCAATCACAAAACTGTTCTCTTTTCCCCAAGTGTTCATTATTAATTCACAGTGACAAAATACCGCCATTAGAGGTATGCTGGGTACTTTGCAGCCGGTTATCAATTTTATATGGTTCATATCTTAGCTTGAACTTTTCGACCTTTATTGTGTGATATTTTCATTTCTGGCCTTCAAATTGTAGAGCAAATTATTAAGTTTGGATTGCATTGGCACTTAAAAGGTCAGAGTCATTATTGATGTCCTATGCCTGGACCAGCAGATTAACCACGCATGCAGTTTAGATAGTGCCTAGGCTTGGAAAGTGAAATCCTTCTACAAAGGAGTCTCAAGGAATGCTGTCTTTCTAAAATACATGCCTTCTATTTTTCTGAACATAAATTGTGTCAGTTTTATTCCAGTGCATTTTGTTTCCAGTTTTTTTATATTCAATAAACTATTTGTTCCCCTCAAGTTCAGTTATTCAAGACAATCTGTTTGCGTTATATCAAAAGCCTAACAACTCTTTAATATGCATGCTATATGCTTACATACATACAGTATGTGCATATGTGGCTGATATTTTCTCATCATTTTAGACACTGACATTGGTGGTTCTGTTCCTATAAAAAAAAAAACAGTATCATGATCACCAAACATGGAGAGTAAGTGGTTACACTCCTGCCTTGTAGCCCCTAGGTGTGTATTGCACCCAGGACACTGCAAAGAATGTGTTTGTTTTCCATATGCCTGTGTGCATATTTCTTTTAACTACTATGATTGCCTCTCACAATCCAAAAAGCATACCAGTAATTTAATTAGCTTCTGCCTAAATTGGGTTCTATTTATAAACAATTGGCAGAGCTATTCAGCCTCTGAATTTCTGTGATTGTTCATTCTGTTGGTAATAGAGGCAAAAAGGATTGTTCTTGGTATATTTTCTTTTCAGGACAAATGTAATATAATACCACATTGTGGCCAGTAGATGGAGCTGAGTAGCATAGGAAATAGATACTTATTTCCTACATTCCTCAGCTCAATCTAAATAGGAACCTTAGCATGTACATGTACATTTGAGATTGTAAGCTCTCATGGCAGGGCCCTCCTTACCGTCTTGTCTTGAATTGTATTGTGATGTCTTCCTTATATTGTAAAGCGCTGGCTCTATCTAAATCCTGTATAATAATAATAATGATAATGTACATGTGTCTGGCATGAGCAGTAAATGTGAGATCCCTTGGTGAGCAGGGTTTGAAATGAATGGGTCTATGCACTTTGGAAAGCTCTGCATAATATGCTGGTGTTCAGTGGCATAAATATGAAACAGCATATATTATTATATATGATATGATTACATGCAATTAGAAACAAATCACCATCCTTGCATGCATTGATCGTACATTCAGGGATAGTGATTGATTCACTATCCCTGGATGTCACCTGATCATTAACTTGAATGGGTGACAGCTGCTGCTGTTTAGGGATTCCTGCTGCAGGAAAAACGCAAGTTCCTGACACAGGAATCCCTAATCGCACCTAAACTTACAGGTGTTAATGGGGCCTTATACATACACACACATAGAGAAATACATCTATGTGTGTGTATGTATAAGGCCCCACACACAATGGGGCCTTATACATACACACACATAGAGAAATACATCCCCCCAAACACATGCAGAACAATACCCCCCCCTGGTCCCCATCCCCCCCCTCGCCACCCGCAGAAAACATATTAAAAAAAAAACATCACCTGCACATTCCCTGGTGATCCAGTGGTTGATTAGTAAGGTCTGGTGCAGGCTTTACTAATCAGTCCTTTTGGTCAGAGCTCATATCTGACAGAGCTCCGGCCGAAGGGACCTAGTAAGTGCCGGAGCGGACAGGAGCAGCTATGTGGTCTGCATCTGACAGAGATGCAGACAATGTAGCTGCAGGCCAGATGGTACCGGTTCGGGCCGGTACTTGGAGAGCCCTGCAGAGCCTTCCTTGCTGCTGCTGATGGCCCCCCTCCCCCGCGTTAGTTCCACCACCGTTGGTGTTATATAAATGCTAGAAACGTTGTCTAGTGATGACTAAATATGGAGTGGATGTTAGTGTAGATATATAAATTAATGATCAACACTTGTTGAGAGACTTCCGAATACTCCAAAAAGAAAACATGCAGTTTCTTAGTTTCAAATTGTCAAAGGGTTCTAACATCTTTTACCATGGAGTGTAAATATTTGTGCTAGAAAACAAACTTCTACGGCCATATGTCACAGTCTTCAGTCAGCAGTGGGAAAGGAAGATTTGGGAAACCTAATTATACTGATGTTAGAAAAACATGGAAAAGATTGCAAGTATAGTGAGTTAGGCTTAGGTAACTTCTGACTGGGGGCTCATATGTCCCAACCAGGCTATGCTGATGATCCCTTGCAACCATTTGTATGACTTCCAAGACTGTAGGAACCCTGCCTGATGACTGAAATATTTCTAGAATCCCTGTGAATATTTGAGGAAATATTTTAGCCACTCAGTAATAGTCTGATCATATCCAGGGCTGCAATCTATTTATTCTGGCATTTTTAAGGGTGACGTATTCCCAGAATACTTGTGGGTTTGTGAGAGGTTCTTAGGTGTGTGCACCTTCAGGATGTTTTGTTTTAATTAACTGACACCAATGTAATAACATGTCATACGGAAGAGCTCTGGGGCTATGCTAAAAAGAATTAAAAAATGAAAATAAAATCTGGGGATTATTCACTAAAGAGCCAAAGGATCCAGCCGTAGCTTCAGCTGATCCTTCGGCTCTCTTGGGCCGTCTCATCCCTTCGGTTCAGTTGATGACAGCTGGGCGGAGCCACCCGTGATCTCACGGCACACTCCGCCCAGTTGTAATGACAGATCAGCATCCCCAAATGACCTGGGGACGCTGATCTGTCATTAAACAATAAGAACCGGGTGGAACCAGCCGTTACGGCCGGCTCCGCCCAGTTGTTATTCATTGGCCGGGACCTGCTAGAATAGCTGTCACTACCAGCTCCGCCCAATTGTTTTTCTTTTTTTATTCTTTTTTATTTATTTTTTAATTTTCTTTAAAATATATTTTTTTACATTTTTTAAAATAATTTCTCAACTTTTTTTCCCCCCATTCATTTCACTTATTTTCTATTCTGCTCAGTACCTCAAAGGTACCAATCAGAAAGATTTTTCATATCTCTATAGGTTGAACTTGATGGACATGTGTCTTTTTTCAACCTGACTAACTATGTAACTATGTTCGGCTGACCGAAGGCAGCCGATGTACGGCTGAAATCTGAGCCGGAGTGAATAGCCAAACGTCGTTCGGCTCACTTCACTTCGGCTGGGTTAAACACTCAGGTGCCTTCAGCAGCTTTGTGAATGATCCCCTCTGACTTTTTATTCAGAATTCTGTGTTTGAAAGTCAGAATTCTGTTTTTAAAACTCTTACTGTCAAACTCAGTATTCTGACTTTTAATCTTAGAATTCTGACTTTTAAACTCCGAAATCTGACTTTTAATCTCAGAATTCTTTTCTTAAAATTCTGAGTTTGAAACTAGCTAATGGTATTCTGCACTGCTGTACAATTTATTGTTGGGATTTGTAGTCTTCTATAGCTGATGGTAATATTCTCCATTGCTGTATAATGTATTGCTGAGATTTGTAGTCCTCTATAGCTGATGGTATTATTCTGCATTGCTGTATAATGTATTGCTGTGATTTGTAGTCCTCTATAGCTGATAGTATTCTGCATTGCTATATAATGTATAGCTGAGATTTGTAGTCCCTCTACAGCTTGGAGTCAGTGGCAGAACTACCAGGATCGCAGTAGTCACAGCTGTGACCGACCCTGGCGCTCCACCACTGTCCTAAAATCATTAGTCCTGTATTGTTTTAGAAAACTGTCACAAGACACTATAAAGGTATCGGTAATTGGTATCTGCGAATACTTGAGAAAAAGTATCGGTACTCATACTCGGTCTGGAAAAAATGGTATGGATGTTAAAAAAATTTAATTTCCCTATCAAATATGATGAATATCTCACTGGACTAAGGCTCTTGATAACTGGTGAGTGACATTACATCATTGCTTGCCTGTTGGTATGCCATTAGAAATTGCATAATTTAGTAAACGCTTTTATAGATGCCCTGCATCTATTGGTATGAATATCCATCTCTATTGGAAGATTTTTCCCCTTACTTCCTCTCCTTTTTTACAATGCAGGAAAAATTCATAAACATGAAATTTATCAAAAAAGGAACACAGGACTAGCACACTATACAGTGTATCTGCATTAAATATAATAGATATAGAAACAATGTACAGTCAAACAGTACACAACTCTCCATCCCTCCCCCCATGCCAAGGTGCTAGGTGTCATCCTTGACTCGGACATCACCTTTCTTCCCCACATCTAATCCCTATCCAGTTCCTCTTATCTTGGTAATACTAGGTGTACAAGAGATATCTGTATTTATTATTTATGATGGAATATTTCATTTGAACCCAAGACTGGAATATTATGGAGTGGATGTTAGAGGGCCTGCTAATGAGAACAAAAACCCTGCCAAAACCACTATAGAAAACGGACAGATACTATGGAGAGACTTTTCTCTTTTTATACTCCTGCTCAGATCCAGGGATATAGCTGTAACTATCGCAAATCATTCATCTGCTATGGAACCCAATCTGTCTGGACATACAACGATTTATCTAGACACCAATAACAATTAGCAAATCATTCTGGATAAAAACATTTTTTTAGAAAGCTTAGATTGTTATAAAGGCATTTAGTTATTTAAAAAAATATTACAGGTCTATGCAGCGGATTGTCTTCATTATTGAGTTTAGGAGAGTATAGAGGCTAGACATGTAACCCTGCAAAAAAATTGTTTCGCTTCGGATCCATTCAGATTTTTATTTCTTTAGCTTTTCGTATTTCAGATTCGAAATGTAATTGGTTTCATTATTCGGATCTGTCCAAAATGTCATTTCGGAATGAAGTCACATGACCGTGCCTATAATGCAACCCCCAATAGCCAACCCCCCATCTGATTGGCTAGAGAACAGTCTCATGTCCAAATTTGAAAACAGAAATTTGGATGCATCCGCGTCCGAATGCCTGAATTTAATGAAATTGGTACACATATCCATTTGGAACAAAACAAAATGTACATGTCTAATAAAGGCCCAATAATGATTTTGTTGTGAGGACCATCATGTACAGTTATACTTCTGATCAGACCGATCAGCTTTTTTGGTATACTCCTGTTTTTTGGGGGGCCTTCATGCCACTTAAAGGAAACCTGTGGGCTGTATCTGACCCTCCTTCTGAAATTGCTATGCCCCTGGCTGTCATGCTGGTCCAACGGCTTTAGTATTTTAGGAGTCACTGACTCAGAACAAGTGTGCAGCTCAGGGGCTCGGTAACCAATAATAATGCTTGTTTTGGGTCAGTAAATGAAAATAATTAAAGCCAGTGACTGCTAGACAGCTAGCATTTGCAGGAGGAAGTAGGCTATAACAGCATCCATTTTTCTTTCACTACATGTTTCCTTTGAAAGGGATTTCTGCTTTGTACATAAATCTAATCTGCCTGGTTCCCTATCAGACCATTCAGGGATTAAAATGTAAAGAATAACTTTGGTTAAAGCTTTTTTTTTGTTTTGAAAGACTGGAGAATAGCTAGAAACTCTTTTGGGTTTTTATTACTGTCTTTGTCACTTTTGGGGAGATTCAGCCTATTTAATTGTCTTTGGAAAAAAGTAAGCGGGTATCTGGTTGTTGGTTAAACTGGGGTAATGAAAATGCCTTCCAAAAGTGACACTTGTTCCAATGACAGCTGTTCTGTCATTCTTTTGGAAAATGTATTGTAATTACTGATGGGTACCAAGAGAGCAATGGTAAGTGCAGAGAAAAACATATGGGTGCACAGAACCCAACTCTTTCCCAACCTATCTGAAACATTAAAAAAAGGTTTTGGCTGTAGTTGTATTTTAAGTATCAATTTTGTACTGAACAGGTTTTTTTTGCTATAATTGAAAATGTAAGAGACTATTTTCATTTGTTCATTCTTCTGCATAGTTGTAGCATTGACTGTTATCTCCTGCATAGTGGTAGCCAGACAATTACATTTGGGACAACATAAGTATTTTCTGTTCCTTTGTTATGTTTTCTGTCATAGTATTTTTATAATAGTCTTTATAAAACTAATAGCATCACATAACAAATGCCTCAGCTGGAACAAAACTGTGTCCTTGTAAGTGATTTCCATGGGAAAATTAGAAAACCAAGATTATTGAGCCATTGAACATGTACTTATTACTAGGGTCTGCTTTTAATTTTATCTTTACTTTCATTTAGACCTTGGATTAAGTGGATGCTTTGATGTTATGAGAACACAAACAATACAACATACAATGCAAACCAATATGTATTAAAAGCTTTTTAGTATGTATTTCCACCTTCAACTTTGTTCTGTATTATTTATTGTACAGATAACTGAATTCAGCCAAAATCTTGGTTGAGAGCGATACACAATGCTTACGTCTTATGATTAATAATACATGAGTATTTGTACTCGTGAAGATGCCCCAATACATAGAGTCGATACCGGGCTTTTACATTTTTAAATAGGTCCTGTGCTTGATGGGGACCTCAGGCAGCCTGCTGGGGGCCACAGGCAGCTGTCTCTGACAGTGCCTGTCCGGTTGTACATTGACTCCTCCTACTTCCCGGCACTGGCACAGACAGGAAAGCCATATACCCGCTGTACAGCCCCGGAGCCGGCACGAGATCTGTACGCATCCCTGATGACATCTCTACGCATCCCTAGTGAGATCTGTACGCAGCCCTGGTGACATCTGTACGCAGCCCTGGTGACATCTGTACGCAGCCCTGGTGACATCTGTACGCAGCCCTGGTGACATCTGTATGCACTTCTGGTGAGATCTGCACATAGCCCTGGTGAGATCTGCACGAAAGCCCTGGTGAGAAACTGCCCTAAAATCATTAGTCTGTATTGTTTTAGAAAAAAAAATATCACATGTCCCTTTAAGAAAAAGTATCGGTAACTGGTACTAGCAAGTACCTGAGGGGAGGGTACTTGTACTTG
>NW_017306586.1:482895-493875 GCF_000935625.1 Nanorana parkeri
GTTACCGATACTAGTATCAGGGCAGATACAGGGCATTTTCATGAGTATTTGTACTCGTGAAGATGCCCCAATACATAGAGTCGATACCGGGCTTTTACATTTTTAAATAGGTCCTGTGCTTGATGGGGACCTCAGGCAGCCTGCTGGGGGCCACAGGCAGCTGTCTCTGACAGTGCCTGTCCGGTTGTACATTGACTCCTCCTACTTCCCGGCACTGGCACAGACAGGAAAGCCATATACCCGCTGTACAGCCCCGGAGCCGGCACGAGATCTGTACGCATCCCTGATGACATCTCTACGCATCCCTAGTGAGATCTGTACGCAGCCCTGGTGACATCTGTACGCAGCCCTGGTGACATCTGTACGCAGCCCTGGTGACATCTGTACGCAGCCCTGGTGACATCTGTATGCACTTCTGGTGAGATCTGCACATAGCCCTGGTGAGATCTGCACGAAAGCCCTGGTGAGAAACTGCCCTAAAATCATTAGTCTGTATTGTTTTAGAAAAAAAAATATCACATGTCCCTTTAAGAAAAAGTATCGGTAACTGGTACTAGCAAGTACCTGAGGGGAGGGTACTTGTACTTGATGTGAGCAACAGCACCTGCATTAATACAGCCTGGTGCTTGCATTAGAGACTGATGAGCAAATCTTTAGAGTATACTACTAAACATAGTTACATAGTAGATAAGATTGGAAAAAAGACATAGGTCCATCCAGTCCAACCTATAAGTGTTTATTATTTAATATGTTATCTGTTAAAAGAGTGTACATATTCGTGTATATTGTGCTCATTGAGCATGATATCTAGAAGTTTTTTGAATGTTTCAATGCTTGGTCCCACTACCTGTGGAAAGGAGTGCCACACTTTTTCTGCTCTGACCATAAACTATCCTCTTTACAGTTTTGGTTTAACCCTTTCACTGCCACAGGCCTAGTCTGGTATGAATGTTAGGAGGGACCCCCAGTTAAAAACTAAATGCGTGGGTTCCCCTCAAGTCATACCAGACCCTTCACGTCTGGTAGGAATTTTAAGGGGGAACCCCAATGCCCAAAACTGGAAAAAAAGTGGAGTCCCCTCTAAAATTCCAAACCAGACCCTTAATACGGGCACTGGCAGGGCAGCAAAGTGGCGGACGAGTGACTGCCCCCCCCCCTGCACTATACCAGTCCACATGCCTAGGGGCATGTGGTAGCGAACAAAATGACCGAGCTGAATGATATTCACTCTCTACTGTTTGGCCCCTTTAAGAATAGGGGTGAACAGCAGGGAATTAACTGCCAAGCGTTCGCCTCAGCCAATCCAGATATTGGCTCGGCAGAGGCGAATGGGTTCTTCCCTTCGGTTCAGCCAAACATGTTGCGGCTTTTCGGCTGAACCGAAGGGAAGTGAAGGGAGCTGAAGGCAGCCGACATGAAGCTAAAAATAGTCGTACAGGGCTGAAGTGAGTAACTAAACAGGCCTCGGCTCCCTTCACATTGGGTCGGTTATTCACTCAGCTGCCTTAGCTGAGTGAATAACCCCCCTTGTCTTACTTTAAATGTCACAGTATATATATATACACATATATAAATCTTTATAATAATCACTGCGTTTTCGCATTTCCTAACCTTCTAAATATCCAGGGCAGTGGGCACCATGCAAAGTCCCACAAGCCTCTTTTAATAAACTTTAGGATTTTGGCTTCCAATGCAGAGTGTTTGGTGTCTAGTTGTGTCCCTTATATGGCAAATTTATGACAGTCCATAGCTCAGACTATCTTATTGCAACTAACTTGAGAAATAGTTTCTTGTTTTTATTACCGCAATAATCATTTCAGATCAACAGACACAGTGTTCATTGACAAAAGCTTAGAGGTATTTTGAAGTTTAAAAGCCTCTTGTACCAAATAAGCCTCTAGGACTGTCAATGTGATTCATAATAACTGCTTCAAGTCTTGTACAGATGCCATATTCACTTGTCAGTTTTGCATGTGCTGTTGCCCCTTCATTGCAGATGGCTAATTTCCTATAACAAAAGAAATAAGAACAGTAATGTACCTGTATGTAATATAAAGTGTTGTAGCAGCCATAAGCAGTAAGTGTTTTACTTTTTATTGGCTGTGGTGCAAGATGTTACACAAAAAAATAGTTGCTGTAAAAGAACCTTTGGATGCAAAGAATATTATATATAATACATTTTTATGTATTTATTGGTAATACTAAATAATACTTAATAATAAACACCAAATAATGTAGTGCTAGTACCTTACAACTTACTGTGTATATAAATATCACATACTATAACTTACAAAAAAGTATCTGATATTTCTATAGTTGTGTTGTAAGGTATTAGCCCTCCACTATTTAGTGTTTTTTTATTTTTGAACGTGTTTACGCATTGTAAAGTGATAGCGGCTTTTTTAGTTGGAGGATAAACACAGCACAGAAGTATTATGTTATATTGATACATTGGGTGTCCTGTTCCAAGCTTGCTTCTGTGAAAGGCTACAATCTCATACAAATTAGTAAACTAAACATGAGATTGTAGTAAGGGCCGGATTTTCCACAAGGCCACCGAGGCCTGGCTTCGGGGCGGCAGGGGTGTGGAATCCCTATCGCCCGACGCCCAGGACATGCAGTTCCAGGCGGGTTGTTTTTTTCCACATTTAGCCCTGCTTTCAGGCAAGCAGAGCTAAATGTAGAACAGGGAAGGTGCAGCTTGTTTTGTACAAGTCATCTCAGCGTCCTCCCCCCTCTATTTTCCGCCCCTACCTCCGGCTGCTTTTTGCCGCTGGCCGCCTACCTCCTCGCTGTGGTTTTCAGGGTCCCTCGCTCTTCTGGGGGACCCAGGACTATGGCAAGGCAGTTCAGATGTAGAGCAGGGAGCAGAGCGGAGAATGTTGCAGCCTTTCCATGTCAGCTGTCAAAGGAGATCCAGTACAGTGCTGTGCTGAAACTCCTGTATTGAAGGTGACAGGTTCAATAAAGAGAACCTGTCACCCCCAAATGCTATCACACAGGGGCTTGTTAGCTCCTGTGTGATAACAATAAAGTTAAGTGAAAAAAATACATAAAGTAAAAATGAAAAAAATTTATAAAAAGCAAAAAATAATAAAATAAAACAGTAAAAGATAATAAAATAAATAAAAACATTAAAAAAGTAAAACAATAAAAAAAGTGATACAAAATGAAAAAAATTGAAATTAAAAAAAAATTAATTTGAAAAAAAAAAGATAAATAAAAATGTAAATAGTAAAAAAACCAAATAAAAATAATGTAAAAAGTGATAAAAAGTAAAAAGATTGTAAAGAAAGAAGTTTAAAAAAATTAAAACCAACCCTGCTGCCCCCGCCATCTGGTTACCATTCTCCATTGGGGGGAGGGGGGCACATTGAGGAACCTGGTGTAAATCCGGCCCTGATTGTAGTCCATCATGGGTGCAAGCTTGGAGCGATGGCTACTTTACTACACACACAGGGACCATGGGGAACAAAAGTATACACCCTCCAGAAGGAAGGACAGTGTCACCACCAATTCAGAGATGATTTGAGGATCTGCAGCTGAGTGATGCACAAATAAGATACATTTTTGTTAATAGTTAAGGTAATTGAATGCATTTTTAAGATTTAACTATTGAGTTTAGTGTGGCTTTAAGGTACTATGTTTAACAAGAGGCACTCAGTGGCACAAAAGACAGATGTAAAAAAGTGCATCCTAGCCAAATATTTTAATAAAGTCAGGACTTTGCTGGCCTTATCTTTAACTGGACATAGATATGAAATAACTGTCAACACGTGAAGTGTTCAGAAGCATTAGGAAAAAAACAGCAGTGTATCCAGCTTCAGCTCTCTATTAAAAAACAAATCAATTCTCACACCATGCTGAACATGTATGTCTGTGAAATACACTTGCATGAGGTGTAAAGTTACCTATACACATACAAGGATTTACACTAATGACCAACACCCGAAATTTCTGATTACTTAAAGGTGTCCCTCTTTTTAACAAAAAAAGGTGGTGCTAGACAAAATTCAAAGCACCAGAATAATTGTTTTAAGTAATTTTGTTTTCCATTGTGTTATGTGATTTTTGTTCTGCATACCAAGGGTTATCTTGTCTGTAGGAGAATTGCTGATTTATGTGGAGGATTTGGTGCCTGTCTGGTATCCCTGAAGAAGCCAGGCGGGCAAAACCCAGGTTGGGAACACAGATTTTGTGGCATGCACTTTTTTTACGGTAATATTGAGACTTCAGTACATTGGTATTCTTCTTATTTTCCTTCATGGTCTACACCATTTTTCTCTTGCTGCTTTACAGTTTACAAGTGAAAGGTTCAGCAAGGAAAGGGTATGAAGGATCTGGCAGGTCACGTGAGTCAGAGTTAGCAGGAGGACACTGAGGTTTTGCATGCTGAGTCTTTGCCTAAGGAGATAGTGTGAGCAGTCCAACTGTGTGGAAAGTGTTTCTGAGAGAGCTTCTGAGTATGATTTTTACATCAGCAAACAATCTCTAAGATCTGAAAGGACTTGAGACTGTATAAGGTAGAGTGATATCATCTTCCTACATACTTTATAGCAAATCGCTGCATACTGTTGTGAATGGAACTGGTATTTTAGATTTTTACCTTTTAACAACTTCCCTTATGAGTAAGAGGGACACCTTTGAATATACAGACTTTAGGAGTTTTGGCTCTTAGTGTAACTCTTTGTATGCTAATATGTTACTTTGATGAAATAACTGTTAGCTGTCTTTTTGATTTAGATATACTTTAATCCTTCCCCTAAATAAGCTCAGGGGGGTATCTACTGCTTTTCATACAAATCAAATTGGTGCAAAAGGGCGCTGACAATTATTTCATGTCAATGTCCAGTTGAACATAGGTCTAACAAAGCACTGCATTTCTTTAGAGCTGAACTCCAGGTTAAGTGAAAAAATGACCCTTGCAGTGTGGAGCTCTTGTTTTGCCTAGGAGTAGAGGACTAAGCAGCTATACTTACCTTTCTCTATGACTAAGCCCACGATTGGTGAAACACATCACTTGGGGCAGAGCTTAGGTGGGACACCAGTGATGTGGTACAAGCATCAATAAACTATTCCAGCAGAATCTGGCGTGTGGACAGCTTTTCTTCTGTTTGTATGGGCTCATAATAGAGTGAGAACATGCTCCCAGTGGCAAGCACCCAGCTCATTCTTTCCCTGAGCCGTGGAGGAGCTGTGCTTCTTTTGTATGTTCTCCTTGCAGCTGGGTGGTGAGTCGTTGACGGCTTCTTGATTGGCTGGGAAGACGGCTCCATGTTTCCTCGCAGCATCGGGGAAGGTATCTGAGCATTTGGGAGAGTACGAGTACTCTCCCAAATACTTGATATCGGAGCATCTCTTGTTGCATAGGATAATAGAGGCCATGGTAGAGGAAGAATAGCAGAAGTATAGATGCTTATTCCTCCACCCCTACACAAAATGAGCATTTGAATCTTGTGATGGAGGGGATGGAAGAAGGGAGAAGGCCTACTGCAATGGTCATGTTTTTAGTTAACCTGGAATTTAGCTGTAAACAGAAATGTTTGGGTGGGGTGCACTATTTTGTATCTATCCATTTAGACCGCCTCTTGCTCAACTTGAAAGTAAATTATTATATACATAGGGCTTTATTTCAACTGCCAGCATATCAAAGTAGAATACGGATTTAATTAGACATTATTTGCCGGTTGTTGTTAGAATTGAGATAATTGGTGCCCCACAGGTGTTTGCCTTTGTCTTCTCCTCTCGGGGTGTCTCCTCTGATGGCATGTCATATGC
The DNA here is from genome assembly GCF_000935625.1 of Nanorana parkeri. Lineage (NCBI taxonomy): Eukaryota > Metazoa > Chordata > Amphibia > Anura > Dicroglossidae > Nanorana > Nanorana parkeri. Next base: position 488,674 of record NW_017306586.1, read on the forward strand.
TGTATCTAACCTTTCTAAGGCATGTGAATATGTCATGTATGTCTCATTACATTATCTTATTATCACAAGCTGTGCCAGACACTGACTTCTTATCTCATGTGTATGGATCAACTAGTTTACTGTATTTATGATTTTAAAAAAACTGTGGTTTCTGTGTTATGTAATTAATTCTTATCACGAGTATCTTTCAACATAGTTTTAACTGAGTAGTTTCCATTACCATGAAGTGTAAAATGAAGGTTAAACACATTATATTGCTAAATATTACACCCAGAATTTTTAAATGCCTGTTAAATTCTACCCTTTGATTCAATAACATTGTTCTGATGACTGGACAGTTTTATGTTGTACTGGGGCAGTGAAAAGTGCCGGCTATAAGTACTTTGAGCTTCACTGCACTTGGTCATTATATTACATATATTCTGTCATACAGGATTGTTATACATGTCTCAGTTTTACCAGATATCCAGTCAGACATGAACTCTTGCACTAATTTAATTTTACAGTTCGTCTTGTGTAATTAGCTTTTCATATCAAAATCATACTTTAACACTTTCCAGGACTGTTGCTCAAATTAAATCTTATTTTACATATATAGAAGAGAAGAAGGAAAGAGTTTTGAATTCTCAGATACAGCTACGTGGTAGTGTTCATATGACACCCAGAACCGCATTACCCTTAGCAGTAAAATTGATTGGAACAATAAACTGTGGGCCTGATTTAGAAAACAAACAAGAGCAGGAAAAATAACTATGGTACGATTACATTGCAGTCCTGCATAAGCACATTGATATTTGTGTACACAGTACTTTTGATCCCTTAACCTAGCTAGCTAGATAACATTTGATCTAAAATTGAAAAAGCTGCAGGACTAAAAAAACCTGTTTATTGGCTGGTGTGTGAACTTTTGCACTTGTGAACAGATATGTGTTTGCCCAGTACAACACCCCCAACACACACGTGTGGTTCGCTAAAGCTAAAATCAGAATCTCTTACAATTCCCTTTGATTATAGCAGTGTGCTTTTATTTTATTTTTTTGCATGGTACACACATTAAAAAATGTTAATAGCAGTTAGATAGACCCAGTGTAAGAGAAATCATGTGCGTGCTCAGAAACCTGTATTAAGCGTCAAAGGGAAATATGCTCTGTTGCACAGGAAGTTACATCACACAGGAACTGACATCGGACAGGAAGTGACAGCAGATCAACATATATAAACTTGCTGATTGATCTATCACATGTAGTCACGTTCCTTGATGGAGACCAAATGGAGGAGGTGGCGCCCCTTGCATCTCTTATCCAACACCCCTGGATGTGGACACAGGGAATATATGGGCACAGAGTAGCACTAATTCCTAGACTGGAGCCGACCAGGTATAGAGCAGGAACAGGAGGTGGAGGCAGGGTCAGAGTCACAAGCCAGGGTCAAGCCAACCGGACAGTAATGTACCAATTTGGAAGCCAGGAGTGTGGTCAGGAAACAAGCTGAGGTCAGGAGCCAAGATTCAGAGCAGGTACAAGCAGGTGGCAAAAGACAAGTCTAGGGAGCATGCCGAGGTAGCAAGGGCAGGTAGCAAGCAGCAGTGGAGTCAATACCAGCCGGGACAGAAACTGAAGATGAACAAGACTTCAAGCACTGGGGAACAGGAACAGCTGAAGATCAATCAGCAATAAGGGAGCCAAAAGTGCTAGTTTATATATGCTCATCCGCTGTCACTTCCTGTCCAATGTCAGTTCTTGTGCAATGTCACTTCAAGTACGATATAACTTCCTGTGCAACAGCGCATGTTTCCCTTTGACCCTGAATACAGGTTTCTGTGCACGCACAGGATTTCTCTTACACCCAGAAACATTATAGAAAATCACATTCTTATTTTACACATGCCATGGACTAACTATCACCATCATGTGGCAAAGAAGAAAAATGTCATGTTTGCAGGGAACCAAGGGAGGCCAGGTTCCAGCGTTTTATATAAGACTGAGCTGAATGCAGGGAGGAGGGGAAGTCACATGGACATGCTGGACACCCTTTCCTATCTCATGAATTGTTAGAAATAATGGACATGAAAACATGAAAGTGTCTTCACCCAGTGTTGTTAGTTCTGTAAAACTGTGTGAGATTTTAAGGGGACTGTTTGTTTAAAGAAAAAGCTATTACTAAGCCTGCACCAACCACTTTCATACAATTTAATCAAGCTCTGGCCACAGTATAAACCCGCACTGTGGATTAGCTATGGCATCCAGAGTGTTTCAAAACACTGAGATTTATTTGTTAGAGTACATTTTTCACTTAATTCACTGAAGCTGCAAAATACATTCCTATTTATTTCTAAATGTTCTGTGCTGACTGGTGTGTCCCTGGTGTGTGCAGTGCCACGGTTTAGAGGGCCCACTGTGCACTCACTGCATATACTAGGGGTTAAAATCTGAATCTGTCTTTTGAGCTGCAGCCATGCCTGTCAACCGCAGATGCAGCTCAAAGGTAAGCAGTGTATATTGACAACTGGGGCGTGGATATGGGGATGAGGGGGGAGTTTAAGGGGGTCCAAATCCCCCTTCCCAGAACATCTGCTGTCACTTGTTTTTGCCCCGTCTGTCACGTACCTTAGTGGAGTCTGAGTTGACAAGGGCGGCCTCTCTCACAGCTCCGGTCCCGGAGCACCTGGATTGGTAACAGGGGCGCCGAGGCACAGAGGGGCAAGGGTGCCAGAGGCTGGTTAGCCTGTTGCGCCTGTGAGATGAGATGAAGTGCGTAGATCCGGGCAGGAAGCAGGATGCGGATGCACTGAAGAGGATCCAGAAGGCTTTAGATCCGATGAGCTGAGAAAGCTGGAAGCAGAACACACAAGGCAGAAGGATCGTCAAGCAGGCCGAGGTCATCAATGAGCTGGCAACGTAGCACAAGGGGTGAGGCAGAATCAAGGTCAAGAACAAGCCGGGGTCTTCAGGGAGCAAGCAACAACAGAGGGTAGTCCAAGCCGGGTCAGTAACGGGTAATCAGGATACAGAAAACACAGGAACACAGAACACAGGAAGCTGACGATCTGACAGCATAGGAGGATAGCTGAACACAGCCTTTATAGCCCAGTTGGCGCCAATTGTTCAAATGCTCCTATTATGGCTCTGCTCCTATTATGGCTCTATGGTCCACAACAGGCGCCTGCGCATGTGCAGACGGCGACACTCGAACTCTGGCTCTGGCTTTCTGACACCGTCCATAAATGTCAGTGAATGGGATCAGGTCAAAACATCCCCTCAGCATCTTGAGCCAGCCTCAAGCAGAGCTCAATCTTCTACTCTCCAGCTGGAGGGAGATAACATGTGAAGAAGCTGCTCCACAGCCATCTCCACACCCATAGGTGTGCGCAGCATTTTGCATTAGGGTGTGTACACAAAAGTACAAATACCCAGAGCAGAGACCATCTTTTTGATACCTGCCGGCAGCCATCTTGGTGATGGATGCCAGCAGAGAGAGGAGGGGATGTTCACCCAGCGGAATAAGGTATGCCGCCGGGTCCCCTTCTCTCTCCTGAAACTGTCGGGCTCTCGTTCCATGACCGAGTGCCCGACTTTTCAGTCATTTTGGTGTCACTCCTCCAATGGTGTCATTCGAGTGCAGGCCGCACCCTCCTTGTGACGCCACTGGAAGGCACTGCTTCATTTTTGAAACAAAACTTTATTGGCAGCGTACAAAGTGTACACTCCATTCAGGTCTCCACACAGCAATGCGGTGTGCTGTACTGCAGTGCCATCATTTTTCCGCACTGCACATCACACCTGCATTATGGTTGTAAACAAGACACAATTGTATTTATTGTGCCCTTGTAGTGACCTATGTTGATCCAAGTGGCCAAATACACCAGTCACCGTAGATAATGTGAGCGATCTCACATGCTAATTTACTGAGATGTAGAAGGGATCTGGGCTTATGTGAGTAAAGGGAACTAAGCAATAATTTCTTCTTGCCCACAGAAATCAAATTCTATACCATTGAAAAAGGCCAGCTCTAAATTAAATGAGGATTGTGATTGTTGCTAATAGGTTGATGTTAGTACACCTCTCATATATAAGAACTTACAGTGATCATTATATAAACTCCTCTGATGTCTGCACAGAACATAGACCACTGCTGAGCCGATCACACAGGGAGAGATGTTTTATACATCCACTCCTGGCTGTTACCTTTAGCTGCCCTATTAACTTCATGATCTGTAGATTCCTCCCTACATGTCTCCCAGAGTTGGCTGCAGCCATTGCACTCCTGCTGTCTGATCCGAGCTATGAAAAAGCCTCCAGTGAGGTCACCATTATGTGACAGGAGATGAGGTGGATCACATGATGTGGAAACATCATAGAGGGCAGGGTTGAAGAAAACATGGAGGCCACCCTGTGAAGGCAAGGTCGGCGGTTATTGGGGCTGGACCTAGGGATGCCACCTGTCCAGGATTCACCCAGACAGTCCGGGTTTTGAATGCTGTGTCCGGGTTTCATGGCAGCAGAAACCCGGGCACAAGTTGTCAGGCAGACAGGGGCAACCAAAATTAAGATAGGGGCTACTGGCCCGCCACTACAAATAGTCTCAACTGTGATATTTACATATTAATGGGTGGCTCTATTACATATGAATAAGCAACGACTCGTTCTCCCCAAAAAAGAGTATGTTCGGGTTTCACTTGAACAAAAGGTGGCAACCCTAGCTGGACCCTCTTCATTTCTGGGCCCCCCCAAGTGGCAGAACGAAAGTGCGACCTCTGCAACCCTGGTAGTTCCGCCAGTGTTCACAGACCAGAGGCATCCCGGATTCCCACCTCTTCAACTGTCCCTTACCTCTTCCAGCGAGGGTGCAGTAATGAAGCAGGGAGCCTGGCAGATTCTCATTTAACTACCCGCCCATCTTCCTTAATGGATGGGAAGCTGCAGCCATGCTCCCTTGCTGCTTCCCAGGCACAGAGTACTGCAGCTGCTATGTGAGGAATGTAAGTGGCAAGTGCTGCTGCGCTCTGTATTGCTGAGCCGGTCACAGAGAGATCTTTGTGATATCTCCACCGACTCAGTGACTAAAAACACGATGCCTGCTGTTGCGTTTGTGATGTTGTGCTTGGGGTGCTTAGGGTGTGTCCAGGCACACCTTGTGCACATGCCTATGTCCCCATCCTTTTTCCCCATTTCCACATTTGAAAGAGCACCAGTGTCCTCCCTC
>NW_017306586.1:494013-495795 GCF_000935625.1 Nanorana parkeri
CCCCCCCCCCCCCCCCCCCCCATTGAATAAAAATTATACCAATTATCAACACTTGCTGAGGGTTGTTGCTAGCTAGAGAAGCATACTGGATTTTCACCATGGACACAGTACACCCCAAGGGCCTCAATACAAATTTGGGTTTGACCTGTTTTCTAGATGATAGATAAACAAATTCACTTTGCTTTTCCTTTATTACATCGCCTATGGGCCGCTAAAGATTTACAGGGTTTTTCACAAAAGGGTGAAGGGTTTGAAGGTGGCAGAAGAAGTGAACAATCTAGGCCAAATAGCTGATTTTGAAAAATTCTCCAATTCAGCTCACTTTCCAGTTCAGCTATGTTGGCCTAGATTATTCACTTCTTCTGCCTTCTCCAATCTCATCACCCTTTTGTGAATAACCCTGTTAGTGTGATTTTCATTTTTGGGCTCTCCAGTGGGTCGTCGGAAGAGCCAGCGGCAGCTCTGGGACCTTTTATTTGTCACCTTTCACTATTTTCTGTTATTTTTTAATTTTTTTTTTAGGGTTTTCATCACACTTTATTCACCACCCACATACCCTTACAAAACTACCAATCCGGTCCATGGTACATCCATTCAGGTCTAATATCAGTTCTATACTGGGTGTGACCTGTAATACAGGTTTAACCACAGTAGTTTTATAAAAATCCTGTTATAACTAGAGGTGCACCAAAATGGAAATTTTAAAACCGAAACAAAACCGAAATAAAAAAATTGTCAGGCCAAAACCGATACCGAAAATGTTTTTTTTCAATTTTTTTAAATATTTTTTTTTCATTTATTTTTAAATAAACTTTTAAATTATTAAATATTTAAATGTTTTACTTTACTTTTAGGGGCTATGGGGAGATAATAGGGGACTTAACAGACCCCTGATATTTCCCTTTTAAAATAGAAAAAGAGATTGAGGACACAATGTTCTCAATCTCTTTTTCTGTATCCCCTGTTATCAATCTATCCTCTGAGTGTTCCTGGTCATTGATAATATAAGGACATGGTATGTTTACTATAACCACAACTATGATTGAACAGGAGGTGATGTAGATCACTTCCCATTCATTCATAATTGAGGATATAGTACATATACCATGTCCTCAATTATCTACAAACACTCAGCGATCGCTGATCGCTGAGTGTTTGTACCTTGCTCTCCTCTCTGACACGCTGTCACAGGAGGCAGCGCAGCCTTTCTCCGCCCACACACCACTCTGCCGGACTGTGATAGGAGGCTGAGCAGTGTGGGGGGAGACGCCGGCCGCTCACAGCGCTCTCCTCCCGCAGTGCTCGGCCGGCTTTCACAGTTTCTCTCCTCCACGCTGGGACACAGAGCAGTGCCCAGCGGGGAGGAAAGAAAGCAAGGATGCGCCGATGTATCGGCAGGAAAATTGCACTTTCGGTATTATGCCAAAAGTGCCATTTTCGTCCGATATATCGGTGCATCCCTAGTTATAACCATTTACATGAATATTTATTGATGTTATCAAACAATGGATGGTATTATAGTTCTCTTTGCCTTGTGTGTTTTTCCTCTGTGTACGTCTGGTAATCAACGCTAGATGCCAATACCATGTGCACACAATGGGAGGAATTTACCAAAACTGGAGCAGACAAAATCTGGAGCAGATTTGCACTTCAACCAATCAGCTTCTCTGTCTCATTTTAAAATCTTACCTGAGCAAACTAAAGAAACATGCTGATTGGTTGCCATGGGCAACTGCCTTAGAGTCTGTCTGCTCCAGTCTTGATAAATCCCCCCCCCCCCCC
>NW_017306586.1:495833-501204 GCF_000935625.1 Nanorana parkeri
TTGAGTTCAACATTTACTCAGTCATCCTGTTGTTTTATTTCCTCTTATGTGTTTTGACTCATTAGCCCACTAGCTCATGTCCTAGGCAGGGACAGTGCATCAGCCGCCTGTTCTGTTTTGTTCTTAACGAACAGACGGTTGTCCTGGTAACGAGCTTGTGGCGTGCGTGTGCCATCATGTCCAAACTCAGCTGTCAGCCTGGCAGATATATGAGCAGCTGAAGAATCCCTTGGGCCACACGGTGCCTGCGCCAGTGGGCGGGGTGATTGGCACTGCTCTGACACTACAGACGCTGCCGAGAGGCTTAGCGTCCTGTCACTTAGGCAAAGACCCGCTCTTCTCGCTCCCGCTTGCTGTGACAGCAACATCATTACTCGCAATCTCCCCACACGCACAGCATTTTTGTCTGGGACCTCTGAGCATTTCAATTTGAGTGGCATGTAATCATTAGCTACAATGCTATATGAGATGTCATCTTTTATTGTTTATTCTCAGGTATGTTTAAGATCACTGTTTACATCATATTTGAACATAATGGTGGGATTATGACGTCATTATGTTGTCAGGGATTGTGGTTGTGGTTTGTAATAAACTTCACTTTTGTGTCTATAAAGATGTTGGTTTTTATTTTCCCATTGTCATCTCTGAGCCTGATGAAGGGGGCCCTGTGTGGTCCTGAAAGAACAGCATTTTTCAATAAATGAACACTTAAACTGGTGCAACTATTGCTTTGGTGTGCTTGTGAAGTTCTTCAACTTATTGCTAGCCCAGACACATGGCGCGGATAAAGCAATACCCACACTTTATTGACCACTTCCACATTTTGACCACACCCATTTTCTTCTCACCTTCCCTCGGGGGGGGGAAAATGATCTACTTCCCTTATACACTGAACACACCAACAAAGAATCTACATGGAGCACATCCTTGCCGCCATAAAGCTGAAAATAAATATATGTTCACATGAATATTTACTTCCTTTTAGGTGATCCCAGGACAGATTTGTACCTAATCAGAATGTTGCCTGGATAGGTTCAGATCTATGGACAGCACTAAGCTGAAACTGATATAGCTATCCACATGAGCAGTTACATCAGTGCCTCTGATTAGACCCTGAAAACTGGGGCCACCCAAAGGCAACCTCTGCTGCTCAGGCTCCCCTGCCAACCCGAGGCACCGATATAGGATAGCCGTCTGTGCTTCCTTATTGGCAGCCCTAGGTATTTAAATTTTCATCTCTTTTCTATCTAAAAAAGATAAGAAGCAAATTGATTTCTAAAAAAGAAGACAAAAACTAATATAGCAAATACATGCATACAGGGACAAATAACGCTATTGTGGCCTATGCCAGTGGTGCCCAACTCAACTTCACAAGGCCCTTTAAGAGTGCACATTTTTCAGTTCTACTTACAGACAAGGTAGTCAGTGGTATTTTCTGAGATGGATTACTTACTAATCAATGTTAAAGCTGTGAATATATTTACTGTTATTGGGTTTTTAGTACTGGAGTTCAGTACCACTGGGCTATGAGAATCAATCACTCTTTTGAGTAGATTCTGCTTTTCATTGCACATCTTCTTGTTTTTGCTTTAATTAAATCTGAATGAAAAATCTCAAACCTTGACCAAATAAAACCACATTTGTCACAGATACAAGATAAAAACAAAAGAAAAACTGTTACAATTGCCTGAACCCAGGGATGTTTTCACATAGACTGTTGTAAATACCAACCAATCAACTAAAAAGAGACAAAATAAAAATTGGATGAGTACTTTAAAATACATTTGGCAGCCTAATGGATTGTCTTCAAGCGTGGCTTATTATTGATAAATCAAATTTACTCCAAGTTCAATGTAGTTTTAGCACAACATTATATACAGAACAGACATGAATTTTCTGGTGGTTAGTTAATGATCTAATCATCAGTTGATTATATTTATCTTGTTGGATTTTTCTATTTACAAGTTTGTTGAAATTCATATTTTAATGCTATGCATTTTTCTGTCAAATATATCCACTGTATTTATTCTCTATTTTCTTCGGTATCTTAGGTCTTCTTCCACATCATTATTACAACTCTGCTTTGGTAGCCCCTCCTTTTTCTTCCTCTTGAATCTTACTGAGAAATCTTCAATGCTTGTCATGTGGCCAAATCATCAACGGCACTGACTTATTTAATTTGCTACTATAGTTTAACATTCATAGCTGTTGATGTGTCCTTATTTTTCATTCTCTATTTATTAGGGATGCACCGATACCGATACTAGTATCGGTGCCGATACCGAGTATTTGGGTGAGTACTCGTACTCGCCCAAATGCTCCGATACCTAGCACGAGTACTTCCTGTATCAGGAAGCCGGGCAGCACATCATTACACGCTGCCCGGTTTCCTCAGACGCCAGGAAACGGCTCCATGCTCTCTCGTCACTTGTGATGAGAGAGCATGGAGCCGACTTCCCGGCCAATCAGGAAGCCGGGTAGCGTGCAATGACGCGCTGCCCATCTTTCCGATTGGTCAGGAAGCTAGCAAATCCGGAAGCCGGGCGCCATGTAATGACGCAGCCCCCGGCATTCTGATTGGCCGGGCGCCATGCGTCATGCTCCCTCGTCATCTCATTAATCATCATAATATTAAAGGAGAACTATGAGGGGAGTGATTTTCACTCCCCTCATAGTTCTAGCCGACCTGTGACAATGAGACTGTCACAGGTCAGCTCAGTAGATCAGGAGGTGAGCGAACATATACCGGCGTTCGCTCACCTCTCGATCCTGTCACGGCTCTCTGCCGTGACAGGGGAGGGGCTGGATTCCCCCCTCCCCGCTCCGATCTGCCAGCGCTGACTGGCGGAATGGAGGGGGGAGTGGGCAGGTACAGCTGGCTCTGCCTCTAGATAGGCAGAGCCAGCTGTCAGTCACGCAGCTGGGCGGATCCCTGCACAATTGTCGGGATTCGCTTCAGCTGCGGTGTCTCAATATACTGTGAGCAGCTGCTCGCGGTATACTGCGGCGTCTCAGTATGCAGCGAGCTGCAGCTCGCTGTATACTGAGCCTAGGTTGACGGGAGGGCGCTAGTTTGTGTTCTCCCATTACCCTAAGGAGAACTATGGGGAAAAGACTTAACCCCATAGTTCTCCTTTAAGAAAGTGACCTTAAAGCATTAGTTTGTATTGTTTTAGAAAAAATGTGACCTGTCCCTTTAAGAAAAAGTATTGGTAATTGGTATCTGCGAGTACTTGATCAAAAGTATCGGTACTCGTACTCGGTCTTAAAAAAGTGGTATCGGTGCATCCCTACTATTTATCAATTTGCCCTTAAATTGCACTGAAAGCCTTTTTTTCTTACTTAGTTTGTTCACCTCTGCTTGTGTCTATACAAAGCCAAGGTCTCCCCCACATACGTTTCAATAGGTGTGAGAATTGTTCTATAAATCTGACTTTGAAATTTCTCTAAAAAAAAATCCTTGTACTCATTACTGTCTTTAATGAACAATAACATCTCTCCAGCTGCTGCTCATGCTTTTATTTTCTGGGACACATTGTTGTCTTAATTTATCACCCAGGTAGCAGAATTATTTTATTTTAACATTTCTATTTACTTCAAAGCATATTTCTGTTTTTCTATTTGTTTTTCCCCTTTGCACCTAGTTTACTTCGAGTCTCCTTCAGTTCAACTTTCTCTGATTGTTGCTCTAAGACGTTTATCTTTTTGCTTGTAAACTTACATTTCCAAGGATGACATATTCAATGCAAAAGGCTACCTGTAATTTGACTTTAAATTCTGTGCAGACTCCTGGAAGAGTCAGTAGGGCATTTCCAGGAGCAAGTGAATGAGAATATTGAGAAATCTTGTCTACTAATTAAAAACTATTGCCCTGATGATCAAACGTGCTACTGCTCTAAATCACTAGGGATTCATGGGTAAGAGTCGCAATGAATCACGACACAGATGGAACAAATAGTTCACTATAATGTGAGCTATACAACTAGCATGTAGCAGCAATCAATCACAAATGGTTGCACAATGCTCCAAATATGTTCAGTCTAATACATACTACTGGTGTAATTCACACCATAGGGAGTCATTAGTTCCATTTTTGTTTCAATTGCTAACGATTTTAGTAGCACGATTGACCTACTAAAAATGTATCGTGTGCTCCTGCAGTAACAACAGTCAACAGTAATGTTGATATTAAAAAAAAACAAATTGACTTGGATATAGCAATTATATATTTTTGTAGTTATGCTTTCATTTTATTTAGTTACAGTTTTCCTTTTATGTATGTAATTTGTTTCTCCATTCCTCATGTTTTCCATACTTATTTCCATTCATTTAGTAACGTATGGTATCCTGTTTTCCTTGTAAAAATATTCATGGTGACCACCAACGCTGAGGCTGTCATGCATAGTCTCCTACTAGAGAATTCTATAATTTCTCCTGGAAATCACTGATGCTCAACATTAAACAAGCTATAAACTGAGTATTGAGCACACACATAGAATATAGCTGAGACTTCCTAATGAGAGATGGCACATAACAGTAAGTCAATTGGAAGCGGGTCCCGCTGAATCCTAACTGTGCGTCTGGAATATATTTCACTCCTTTTTGGAGTATCTGGTGTGCTTCTTTGAAAATGAGCCTATTTATTTTTTTCACCGTGCTTAATATCTGCTTCTGGGTAACCTTTACAGCACAAAGCAGGCATTCTACAATCATTTATTCTAAAGATGCACTTGTTACTTGTACATGCACATTTATCTTCCCTCTTTCTTTAAGCATCTATACTAATGGGAATTTTAGAGCATAATAGTTTTTGTGAAGATATTCTCAATACATATTTAGCTGAAGTAAATAATTTTTTTTTCTGTCATTAGATTTTTTTTCCTCTCTATCCACATTGTTTTCACACTGTGTAATTTTATTTGCTTGCGATAGAGGCAATTATTATTACAGGTGGTTTCCATGGGCAGTTCCTTTATTATCTCTTCAGAATGAAGTGTGTATTTTCTGTATACTACTCTACAAGTTCATTTCTGATTAAATAGTGTTATACTGCGGCGCAATTTATCCTTTTCATGTTCAAGTGTTGGAAAGACTATTGACTTTCATCCAGGCTGAGTACTCTCTGTATTAAGTGTGCTTGTTCAACATTTTGATTTTAGTTTCCAGCTCATTTTCCTGGCTTGTTTAGCAGCCATGTGACATTAGTGCTTAAAGGAACGTGCTATGAGACAAACATGGAAGCAGTATGACAACCAGTCAGCTCAAATTTTCAGAAGAAGGCCAACAATCGCAGCCCCATATTTATTTCATGATAAGTTTACTTGATTGTGTAATTACGATGTCAGACACATACTGTATAAAGTTCTCAACT
>NW_017306586.1:501333-525455 GCF_000935625.1 Nanorana parkeri
AAACGTAGTGTACCTTACAGATGCTCAATGAGCCAATAAGGCATATTAATTCATATACTGTATGTTCACAATTTAATTAATAAAATAGCATGTTGGGTGCATGGAAGTGTTGACTCAATAAAATCTTCTATTTTAAATGATAAAAAAGACAGTTTACTCACACTAAATATAAAAATTAAGTGCAGCTAAACATCCATGTGCCAAATATAACGTGGGATAGAAATATGTATATATTGCATACATATTTCCTCACAAAACACACATATAATAAGCCTATGCTGCCATGAATAATAAATATAAAACAAACATATATCATAAGTGGCAATATAATGAAACCAAAAGGCCACAATCCTCTACAGAAGAGTCTCTGTGTATACTTGCAATCCTTCCAATCTTGCGTGCTCTTATACACAATATTCTTCTGCTACAGCTGTGCAATACAAATAAGCACCAAATAGATTCTCACCCCCTGTGTAGACCCCTGGGCAGAGAACTCACCAGAACAGATAACCAATAATAATATGTGCTTGAACGTATTCCTACCCCACAGGATAAAACAAGATGACTTGTCTTTGCCTTTGACTTTATCAAGGGAAGACATGACATGACATATGGGTGATATTTTAAGAAACCAGTACTTTCCTATTATCCAGTTAAAATGTAGCTGACTTCTGTTCTGCCTTTTTAAAACTCTTCAATTTATTGTTAGTCACGTGAAATAAGTGGCCCATTTTGGTTCCACATTATTAATACTGTACAGCATTTTCAAACTATTAGATTTCTTTTTATTTAAACTGGTTTAGTGTACCATATCATTGTTAGACTTTGCTAAGCTTTCATGTATTACAGCAAATCTGATAGCTAATGAAGGTGCTGGAAATGACTGGCGATTAAGAAGCATATCACAGAGATCAATTAGGACTTGAGGGCTTAAAAGAGCCTACAACATCAGAAGTTCCAGATGAACTTGTCTTATGGCCATGTATATGCATTTTAATGGAAAGAACTTAAAACTAATTAAAAAACAGGGTTATAATTAACTATTCCAGCCATTATAATCAAACCTTTCACCTTTTCCTTAAGATTGCATCCTGTCATATGGCAGCTTCTTTTTTGTTGCATGTTTTCTCACTTAAAGTGACAGAACATCACTTTCCTTTATTTGGGTACAATAGGGATGGCTTGGGACCTGGTTTTTATTGCTGTTTCACTCTTGGAGAGAATTTACCCTTGCCTGCTGCCTCAGTGACAGTGGCTGCTATGGGTTCTGCACTATCCTATATTATCACTGCTCTTCACATTACTTTTATTTGGAAGACTTGATTATATGTTAGATTCATTGTTAAAAGGGGACCTTTTGCAAAGTCACCTTAAAGCGTAACTCCAAGCAGATATAAAAGACAGAAATTAAATCAGCTCTGTATTCATTAAATTCATTTTTAATGCAAGCAGTGTAAATATTTACCTCTACTGTAGAGCTCAGACAGACAGAGGCAGAATCAACACAAGGTGGGTGATTTACTAACCTAAACACACACACGCACCAGGTGCGTGTGCATTTTTACACAGCAAAACGTATTTATCAACCAAACACGAGCAACGTGTCACATTTTCACTCCGTTTTTATGTATTTACGTACGTGCGCGTCATGTAGCATGCGCCATAGGCTACACGCCGCTCTAATAGCGGCATGCAAGTCTCTAAAAGCATATTTCCACTAATGCCATATATGGAAAAATCATGCACATGATGCATATATAATGCTGCTTCATAGTTTAGACAAAAATGGTTAGCTCATGCATTTACATTCCTGCATTCATCAACGCAAGAAACACAACGTAGAGCTAATTTACACAACATCACCTTGCAATTCATGCAGGGCTTTGCACAACACACCTGCTGGGTGTGTACACACTACAAAGGTGTCTAGATTCCACCAATAGATCATGCTGGGAGGGAACACACTACAGAGGTGTATACTTGTTCGTGGCGTGTTTATAAGGTTAGTAAATCAACCCCAAGGTGTTAGGTGTGCTGCAGTGCTCATGTTCTAAGAAGGAACATGCATTTTAAAGGAGAGAACAAAGTGATATAATGAGCAGCTTATCAGTCTGCTGCTTCTCCTTCCACTGTCCAGTCACAGGCTAGGGAAAGGATAAGACCTGTAAATGTTACTTGACTGCAGCAGAAAAAAATAAGGTCTTCTGCCCTATCAGCCTGGGTTGTGCTGTGTGGCAGATATGCATAGATCTTAGAAGTCATAGATAAATCCTTTGCCTGGTAAAACAGCACCCATCCGTATTTAATGTGTATATTTAGCTGTTTGCCTGGAGTTGAGCTCTAAGCAACGCAATAAAGATAAATATTTCTCCACACACTTTTTCAGTTGTAAACTGATCTCCCTGGAGCTTCATAAATGTCAAGGTCCACTATGATTTTCATCCGGCATGCTAAATCCATGGCTCCAGTTTTGATCCATTATCATCATAACCAACATCTCCTTCTTGGTACAAGATTTGGATTATATAGGTTTGAAAAAGCGCCGTGCACGCCGTTTATTTCCTGTGTATGTCTGTGGAGTAAACAGCTTGTTATATAATATAGAGACACTCAAGGAAATCTGCACCCAACCTTTAATTCTTTTGACAGGAAAAGTCCTTAGTAACAGTCCTTAAGATACAACTATGATTTATGTATATTTTTAAAAAGAGTCCTATTCAGAAATAGTTCAAACCGTTACTACAGAGGCTACATACAGTACTATTGAAATAATCCTTCTCCAGTCACTAAAAAATCTAAGAATAAATGGTAAAGAGATAACTTCAGCCTTGCAGTTCCTCAATTCTGGACCAAGGGCCAAGAGTCAAAAACATGCTTGTGCTTCCTTCAATATAATCTGAAGGAAGCTGATAACCTGTTCAAAGCAAATTTAAACATTTAAATATACATTTTAAATCAATACATGAACATTAATATATATGTCTATAGAATATAAAGAATCAAACATTTATCATTATTATTCTCAGACAAATATGGCACAAAGAGAATACATTACAGTATTACAATACAGTTGCTTCCAATTATGCCATTTTGTTAACATTTGTGCATTAATTGCTAATTTTTTTAACATTGTGTATAGCTTTGAGGGAGGAAAAAAAGAAGGAATATAGCACTCAGCTTTCCTGCAAACACCCCATCTAGTTGTCAGAAATATCAATTAATTATTACAAAAATAAGTTAATGCTAGGGATGCACAGATACTTTTCGAGTACCAGTGCCGATACTTAGCATTTTCATGAGAACTACCAGGGTTGCAGAAGTTGCAGCTGGGACCTGGCTCTGGCGCTCCCCCACTGTCCTGAAATCATTAGTCTGTAAGAGATGTTCAAATCCCAGGAGATCCGTGTGCTCCTTACAAATAACAGCTGCTTCCTAATTTTTGCATTTTTCTCTAGTGTAGTCTTGGAGCTCAAAAGTATCGGTACATGTACTCGTACTTGTACCGAGTACTGTACTTGGTATCTGTGCAACCCTAGTTAATGCAAAAATGTTTTGGACAGTTTTCTAAGCCACCAGATCTTGTGACGTGCTGGGTCACATATCCAATAAAATGTATCAAATGATAAATGCATTGTCCTAATTGCCTGCACTATGGAGGTGTATGATCTATAATGAACCAACAACCATTGATGATAGTGTCGCTGCTGCCTTGCAGCACTAGGGGTCCATGTTTCAAAAACCGGCCAGATCACTATCTGCAAGGAGTTTGCATGTTCTCCCTGTGCTTGCGTGGGTTTCCTACAGGTACTCCGGTTTCCTCCGACACTCCTGTCTAAATTGGCCCTGTATGCATGCATGTGAGATAGGGACCTTAGACTGTGTAGCGCTCACTCCCTAATGAGCCCCCAGAATAATTAATCCGGGTCATCACTAGTTGCCTAGGGGATTTGGTCTTCAACTGCCTCATTAGCATTTAACCGCCCTCTTCTAGTGCCCACAAAGCTGATATCCACTCCAGTAATGCAATGTTGAATAACGTTTGTTAACATCTTCTTACTGGAGAGAGAGGGTATAGGGATCCCAGACATTCAGGGTGTAACAGACATAGACACCAGACTCACCAGACCTTTGTTAGCAGCTCAGTGTAGACCCGTTTGTAGTACAGGGAATAGTAATTGTAGTAAAAGATGAGCAGGGATGAGCACAGATCCTCAATAGGATAGACACCAGCCATGGTCCAGAGGTCTTTTATGTCCCAGGCACCTCCAGTAGAAATCAACTTCCCTGGTTCTCCTCCTAGGATAACAGCACAAGCCTCCTCCATACTTGAGGCCTAGTGAAACTCTTTCCACACTCCAGCCTCTGCCCACCCCAGCCCTCAGGCCTCGAATGGGGGGGGGGGGGGGGGCGGGCAGAAACCCAGGCCAGGAACAGAACCCAGTCCAGTGCTAATCTATGGCCGCTCCAGACTAGTCTGAGCACATGACAATTCCCTACAGCAGATGCACCCTATCCCAACATGCACCACTGGTTGAAAGGAACCCAGTGATTGGCTGTAAATTCACTTGCAGTGCCTCTTATTGGCTGTCCTACAATACTGCAGAGTCACACTCCACCCAGGCAGATACAGTCCATGTCAGACACCTGGAATTGACAAGATAAATGCCAACTATAATCCAGCCAGTCACTAAATGTCTAGTAGCCACCTCACAAAAGATAATGGGGGCTACACTTATAAGCTCCTTGATGGCAGGGACTGATGTGAATGTAAAGTGCTGCATAAATTGTTTGTGTATATGAGAAATCTATCACATTTCGTGATCACTCAGGCTGTGATTGAAGCTGAATACACTGGGCAATAATGTCAGGGTTTAGCAACATCTCTGTTTTAATATGTAGTAAGCTCTACAGTGTTATGATGAAATATATTCACATTGGCAATTAAACCAGTTCTGCTTATGTCAGCATAACATCTTTATTACATTTATAATATATACAGTAGTCATTCACAGTTTTTACCCAACCAGAAAAAACATGGGTTAACACAGTACAATACAATACAATTTTTCTTAGTCAAAGGCATAGCTAAAAGCCACAGGGCCATGGTTCGAAATTGTAAGAGGGGACAAAATATCTACACATTTCATGTCTGCATGAAGGAAATTTAAATTATAGGTCTACAGGACTAGCTGTGTACTGGGGACGCTCTATATGCCTAATCACAATGTTTATTATCCAATTATTGAATGTTACTCTTACATTCACACACATATTTCAGTAATTGTAGAGCTAAGACGCAAAGCATAACTAGCAATACTGAAGCACCCTGCATGTTGAAAGTTATAAGGTATTGCATGTGATGCTGTTTCTATGATTTCAACTGAACAAAGAAGCTCTTACATCTTAAGACCTGTGTGTGGTCTGTAAAATTTTGAAAGACTGATGATAAGGAAGGCAAAACCTAAAACCTTGCACAGACTTCAAGGTAGAATTGAGTCCTTCTTCCTAGTAGTAGCAGAATGTTTCTGTTACTGTAAGTTATAACACTTGTCAAACTTGGCAGAACTAGGATTTTTTGGTGGTTCACAGTTATTCCCTTGCAGAAGGTACAAATAATTGTGTATTAGATTTTCATTGCACATCAAAAATCAATTTAATTGCACATCGATTAAAAGATATAAAAGACACACATTATTGCAGCTCTGTATTCATTAGTTTCATGTGTTTTGTTTTAATTTTTATTACAAGCGGTGCAAGTATTTGAATTTTGAGGAGACAATCACTTGTGCTGCAGTGCAAGAAACATGTTGAAAGGAGTGAAAATAACATGTTGAAAATAACAAAGATGTACTCACCTGATCCTCCAAGCTGGCTGTCTGTGACAGAGGTCCCTCCAGCCTGTCTCCTCCTATTCTGCAAAGAGGGTATTTCCCTCAGTGCCCTCACATTCTATACACTGTGTATAGAGCTTGATGACTCGGGGACCTTAGACTGCCACATCGGAGGGAAAGGAAGGCTCCAGGGGCTGGTCTAAAAGCAAGCTGCTTGCAGGATTGGGTGAGTATAACTTTTTTGTTTTCCTCCCTAGAGAAAAACAAGCACGTAACCCTTGCAGTGCAGGGGTAGCCCCACTGCAAGGGTTAATTATTTTTTTACCTGGAGTTCTTGTTTAAATGTTTTTAATTTGTGTATTGAGCTTTTTGACTGGAGCTCAGCTTTAAATTAAAACAAAACTGAAAAAAATACACATTTTTTATTTCCTGTATTGTTACAATGACAATATCATGTGCGACCTTTAAGAAGAGACATGAACTGTTTGAGGCCCCCTAACTGTATGTGGTTCCCATCACTTTACTAGACAAATAGATACAAGAAAAATTGTGTAAAGACAATCAAATTATGCATTAAAGGATGTTACATTTTAATTCCAACCAATTTATTTTTGTTTGTTTTGCATGTGTCTTTGTTGGAGAGCTCTCCCAATGGAAAGCACTCTTGAGATTGTGCTTTTGCAGATGATTACGAAACTCACCATGCTACATGGTGATAGCTTTAATGTCTGTCCAGATGGCACTGTAGGACTGTGTTATTTATTATTTGAATAATTTAAGTTTTGCATTAAAAAGGATGATTTTGTTTTTCCTATCTTTGTATTTAATTTGAGTAGGTTTGCTCAAAGCAGAAAGTAGAGAATTTCAGGTGGTCTTCATGGCATTTTAAAGCAAAATATTCTTAACATTGTCACGATCGCTGGTGAGCACTTACATGCAGCCTTACAGTCCTCCCAACATTTTATCACGTTTCCTGACTTAAAGTGATAGCTAATGTTATATAAAAATAAACCAATTTCATATTTAAGTGAGCCATAAACTTGTAGTTTTTTCTCGTTCAGGCCTGCAGACTGAACAAGCAAAAATACTTGATTTCCCCACCTACATTTAACAGCATAGATGGAGGAATCTTCTCTGCCAAGGTATCGTATTCTGGCAGCTGGCAGAATACCAGAACAGTGACCACAGCTTCTACGAAAGTGTATTGACTCAATGGGGCCACCCACAGCTTGAATTTCCAAGTCGGAAGGAGTAAGCATAAGGACAGGTGTAAAAACTGGAATGATAAGGTCAGTGATAGGAGATCAAGACAGCTTCCTTTTTACTTTGGGGTTGTGTTTTGCTCCTGTATCTAGTTCAATTGCAATATTCCAATGTTTAACAAAGTCACCTTTAAAGAGAGAACTATTTTGCAGCCATCATTTGTTGTCCTAAAGCAGGGATCTCAAACTCAATTCACTTGGTGGCCCCTGGACAATTTTTTTTCTCCCATGGGGGCTGCTTGCCAGATTTCATAAAATGTCATACTTAAAAACAAAATGTAACTATCTATGGTACCAGTGTTAATGTCTGTGTGTGTTTATAATGTCAGTATATGTGTTTATGATTCACACATTCACTCACACACAGAAATAGGCACACACAGAAATATGCACACACACAAAAGTACACACAGAAATATACACACACAGAAAAATACACACACAGCAATTCACACACACTAAAAAATACACACAGAATGCACACACAAAAAAAAATGCACACACACAGAAATACAGTCACCCCCACACACATACAGAAAAACACATACACAATAATACACACATACCCCCACATAGAAATACACAACAATACACTGCCTCCCCCACACACAAAAATAAACATATACACACTGACACCTTCTTAAAAAAAAAGAACCCCCTCACCTGCTTACATATTTTGCAGGGAGGGGGCACATTCCCAGGTGGTTCAGTGGTTGATTAGAACGGTCTGCACCTTTGGCGCTCAGTGAAGGCTCTCAAAGCACTTGCCGAAAGGAACTACTTAGTGCCAGCCCTGCCAGGATCATCTCTGTCAGATGCAGACCATGTAGCTGCTCCCCCAAGTCAGGTACATGGCCTGTGACTGCGTGCTTGACTTGTCAGCTGGGGCGGTACCTTGAGACCCCTGTTTTAAAGCAATAGGCATTATATTTTTGTTGGAATAGGTATTTAATGCACAAATTAAAGCCTTGTATGAACAAGCAATATTTAAAATGTATTCCCACTTTTGAAGCCAAACTGGCATAACATGTATTTATATTTGTTACATATTCCTGCTCACATAGCATAACCTAATTCAAAAATGACCTTTTCGTTCTTTGTGCTAATTCGAAGACTCAAAGATCCTGATTTGGGGGTGTTGGGGAGGGAGTTTTGTTTGGCAGATTTCATTATCATTTATAAACTAGATGAGCAAGACTGTCTGCCCCAACAAAGGATTAAAGTCCTGAGAACACTGTATGCTAATGAGGGGGAGCACAGTCTGTCCTAAGTCTTTTTATTAGGACAGAATTTCCTGTTATTAAAGATGAAAGTGAAGCTTGCTATGGCCTGCAAAATGGAGACATTTAAAGGGTAAGATATATTTTTTAAATTATTTTAAATATGCTGTGTGAATAAGAACTTATTAAGGACTTATTATTGTTATTATTAATATTACACAGAATTTATATACAGTTTGTGCAGTGCTTTACAATATAAGGAAGACATTACAGAGAAGTTGGTTAGGAGGGCCCTGCCTGTGAGAGCTACACACCAAACATGGTGGGGGTTTTCTCAATTTTGACTGCAACAGTGGAAATACAGTTTAGTTAGGTGTTCGCATAAAAGAAAACTTCTCAGTACCTACAAGTACCTTTGTTATATTTCATATGTTCAGTCTCCCCCATTGTGCTCACCCTGGTATCTATGTTGCAGGAGTGTTGATAAAGACTCCAGTGTGAATGAGGAGTGTAATGGATATTATCAGGTCTTTCACTAAAGGGTGATGAGTTTGGAGAAGGCAGGAGAAGTGAACAATCTAGGCCAAAATAGCTGATTAGGAAAAATTCTCCAATTCAGCTCACTTTCCAGTTCAGCTATGTTGTCCTAGATTGTTCACTTCTCCTGCCTTCTCCAAACTCTTCACCCTTTAGTGAATAGACCTGTATATTTGTTATTCATTAATGTATTGCACAAATATTGATACAATGTATTTGATTTGAGTCTAGCGCTTTTGAGCAGATTAAAGGCTTGACAAAATGCATGAAAAAGTGTTTTTTGTTTCTTTTAAAAAATGCCTTTGTCTCAGTTGTAGCTGCACTTTGTATTGTAGCACAATAATAATGTTAGTGTAGTGCTGTTATAAATGGGACAAATTACGCATTAAAATTTGCACTTTTAGGTTCCAGAGATCTAACTGAAAAAGGCTTATATATAAAAAATACAATTTCTCTCCCGTTCATTGAAGGACACAGGCAACAGATCGTAGATCCTGAATGGTAGGGTAATATCGCCACCTGCAGGAGAAGGACGCTAGGCACAAAACTAAAGACCAATTACAGCCTAGGGGCGGCCCCTGCCGGTGGCCAAACCTCCCACCTGCTGACAAGTCTCCAGTTTTTTGCCTACCGTCAGGAGTTAGGAGCTAAAAATGTTTCTCTGGAGAAATTTTTTTCCTTCTTCCGTTTGACTCGATTTCTTCTAGCAAGTGTCCCCAACTTTTTGGTGGACAATACCAATGAAAAAAAGACTTGCTTGCCTAATGTCTTTATTGCTTGTCTTTCACCCCAATTAATAAAAAGGAAACAATATATGTATCATCTTGGTATCATAGGTAACAATGAAATTATATCAGACCCATACCTGAAATGTAAAACTGGTACTGGTCCATAAGGTGTGTACGGGTGTTTGAGTGGTTATAAAAGAAAGAATAATTGTAATTTCATCCTATTGGTATTAAGGAAGAAATAATAATTGTTTTTTGTTTTGTTTGTGAAAATATATTCTGCGCTAATTAGAGGACTAGTTAAGGTATTTTATCTTGTATGTGTACAGAAAGTACACATACAAGATAAAATACCTTAATTAGTCCCATCATTGTCTAAAACAATGCTGAGTTTAAACTCATCAGAAAGATGAGTTTAAACCCAGCATTGTTTTAGACAAATGGATATGTAGCACAGATCTTTACTGTTAGCGAAGAACAAGATTATAGAGGAATATGCAAATTACATTTACTGTCCTGTTGTTGGTTAGAAGAAACAACATCTGTATTCATACTCTGTGGCTCAGAGTATGACTGTATCTTCTTGTCAATATCAGTATGTTGTTCTGTGTTTGTTGTAAAGGAAACCAGCACTGGTGGTGGTGCCAGGAAGCTGCCCTCCAAATCTAAAGTAGTTATAGTTGAGGAAGACAAGGAAAATGCATGCTAATGAGTTATATTTAGAAGAAAGGATAACATAGACACCGGCACTCCAAGTAATGATTCAATGGCGTCCCTTTCATCAGGCAAAATGAGTGATGATCACTCATTTTGCCTGATGAAGAGGATCCTGTGAGACCCCGAAACATTGCTTTTTGATGCATTGTGCTATGTTTCATGCGTCAATAAACAGACGCCATTGATTCATTACTTGGAGTGCCGGTGTCTATGTTATCCTGTGATTATAGACGGTTGCCATCCATCGACTGCCGCAGCACATGTCTTTTACAAGGAACAGCGGTTTTGAGTGTGATGGGTTCATGGACTGTATCCACATTTAGAAGAAAGATGCAATGAAGAGGAAGTAAGGCTTAAAATCATTGGGGGTGGTGGTTATTGAGCTCATGGCAGATCTAGAGATGGGAAAACGTGTGGGTGGTTACTCTATGCCATAGCTTTTGTTATTTTTTTCTAGTTATACTACTTGCAACACACCAACTCTGTGCAAGGTGGTGATTTTTATGAAGTGGTGGCCAGAAAATGGGAATCCAAGCAGGGTGACACGAAGGATATGTTAAAAGAGGTGACTAGTGATGATGAAAATGACTGCAAGCTATCTGTGGTGTGTATATGCACCGGACCAAAATGCAGTTTAAGCCTTAACATAAAGAAGTTATTCTTTAAAAAAGAAAAACAGATGCAGAACATTTTTTAATTTTGATCCATTCATTTGCAGATTAGATAGATAAGTAAATTAATACACAGTGGTGTCATCAAGAGGATAACAAAACTTATATAATATCCATATGAGGGCATAGGTTTGTTGCGGCTTGATGCACCATCCCTTTCAGTTTTCTCATCTCTTCATCACTGCCTCTAATCTGGAAACATGTCATTCTGGTGCTTGGACAAAAGAAAATGGCCTGGAGAGGATAGGTGAAGGCACTAAAACTAATTCCTGGCTTTATACAACAGCCAGCATAAGATAGACCTTTGAGCTAAAACTCTCCTAGCCTTGTAATATAAAAACAACATGAAAACAAATGAGTATGAGAACAAGCTTTGGTGATTAAAGAAGCTCTACTGGATATACATATATTGAATAAGTAATGCCAAGGAGAGAAAGCAGCTAGGTGCTACTAATGATTTTCTATCCTAAGGCACAAGTAAGGTATTGGCACTAACTCTACAAGATTTTAAATAAAAATAAGACAAGCAAGGTCACCAACAAAGGTCTATGTGGGAAACACGAAAGAGTTGCACCCAACGTTTAAAGTCTTGGAAGGCAACTTTGGAGTGGGATATTTACCCTAAAGAAGATCTCCTGGCAAATTACAAATGAATCCTTGCAGTGGGGCTACCCCTGCACTGCAAGGGTTAACTGTTTGTTTTGGCCTAAGGTTTAAAATAAAAATGATACACTCACCCAATCATCAATTCTGCAGTGGTGACCACTCACCTCTTTCCCCCTCTGCTCTGGTTGTGAATGTGAGGACATCAGCGGGGCCTTGACTGCCGGAGTCCATGGGAGAAGAGGCTGCGGGGACCGATGTAACAGCTAGGCAGGATCAAGGATAAACTATAGTTAAAATAAAGAGAAATTGACACAGACTAACAAGCATTGCCTGACTGTTGATCAGACACTGAAATACAATCTGAAAAAAGATATTGATACAAAAAACGTAGTGTAAAAGTGCACATACTAAACATATGGAGCCAGAATGGTACTAGTCCACATTTGTTCTACAATGAAGTTATGCTGGTAAATATTACAAAGCAAAGGGAATTTCTTATTGCTTTGTGAATACTAACATTGGCTCCTGCTACTTGGAATTTTATAATGAACCATAGTGCTTATATAAGGATATACAGTATACCTAGATAAATTAGGTATTTTTTATCCATTCTGTTATTTTACTCAAGCTTGTCCAGGTCTAGGTTAGAAGTACAAAAAGCACTGTACTGAAAATATTGTCCAAATTAAAAATTTAATGTTGTGTGGTCAGGTAATGTAAATGGGTTCTACTTTAATGTACAGAATAAACATTGAGAATTTATGACTCAGTCAATGATTGAGAATGCACTGTAGGTGGCAGTATTGTTGTGTTTTTTTTTGTTTTTGTTTTTTTTAAAGTCATGTACATTAAGCATAGTTACCAAAACCTTAACTGACTCCATTAAACTAAGGGATAAATGCATACAATCATCAAGTTTTTATTTCAAGTTTTATTTAGAGTGGTTTGTTATGCAATGAACAATCATAAATTAGTCAAGAAGGGAATTAATCATTTAGTCATATAATAAGCAGCATTATACTTTAATATATTATCATGATTTCTATTGTAATTTATTTAAACCAATTAAATTTAAATGCAGGGAACAACATGTTTCTACAAGTAATGTAAATGGATTTATTTTTTATATATGTAGCTTTAGGTTTAATATTAATTTTCTATATAATTCACTGTCAATTTAAATGCACTTTGCCTCTTGATGGGATTTTCACAGTAAAGGAAGGTGCAGTAATGGACATGTTTAATAATAGATGCAGTAATACAGGTGATGCAGTAGCCTAGAAACTGGATTCACAAAATATCTCTTTAGTTTATCAGGTTACCATCTCCTGTAATTAAACTATTTTTACGTAAAGTGGGCCTTTACCAGACACTAATGGGACTATTTAACCATTCACTCTTTTCTTAATAATATACCTAGTGGTGGACATTTGACCAGAAAAGAAATTACACTAAGAACATTTGTTTTGCCCCATTTTTTACAACCGTTGGTTAAATTACCCTCAGTTTGATCCTCTACTTTCACTTTGAAACTGCTCAGAGTAGCTTGGAATCTGCACAAAGGCCTTCACCAAAGACACATCTAAAGGGTAAGAAATGTTTTATTTCTAAAATAATTCTTTGGTACGCTATGTGAATGGGAAAAGGGATTTTCCAAAATTTGACTGCAAAATTAGACATACACTTTAGGCTCACTGGCTGTGCTTTCACATATATGTTACACTGTCATAAATTGTTTTAAAGAAAGCATAGTCTACACCTGGTTGTTTGAAACAAACGCAGGTTTAAAGTAGAATTAAAGTATCTTTTTTGGGCATATATCTACTGCTAGTAAGCAGTAGATATATGCCCCAACATTAAAAAAAATGTTGGCAAATACCTGTGTCAGCGGCGCTCACTCCCGCTGCAGAAGTACACTGCTAAGAAGGAAGTGTGGGTGCATGTATAGTCCAGAGCATCGGAGGAGAGTAAAGGAGAGTGGCACAGAAGCTGAACGGACACAGCCGGGAGCGTGCATGTCAGACAGACACCGTGGGACCTGAGGAGTCTGTGGTGGATCAGAGACCGGCACCAGCACTGGAAGGACTTTGGAAAATGAGTGGTAGGAAGAAGCTGTTCGGATCAAGAGGCATCACATAAGGTAAGTCCTTAAAGCAGTAATGGGGAGGGGGGAATTGTAGCTTTAATGTCACTTTAACTTTCAATTTTTCTTTTTGTAAAGCAATCGGTTAGAGTATATTGAAAGCTCAAATGCCTGTTGATCCTGCTAGTAATCCTGACAGTGAACTTATAACTTCATGTTTCACCCATATGCACTTAGAGCCTGAGGTGTGGTTCATGAAGTAAATAAAACTTATTTCTAACGACAATGACATCAGTATATTGCACCCAGCAAAAATCCTCTTATAAAAGAAAAGCACACTATTTGACACCACCATGAAAATGGCTAAATGGCTGATCTGTTTTCTAAAAACTAGCTGAGCCCGGGTTACCCTCACGTTCAACCAGCACGCACACCATAAAAGATGCCCTTTTATAATGCTAGACACTACTGTTTGTCCATATTAAAATTAAAAGGGGGATAATTAACCCTCTCTTTTTTCCTCTGCATGTAACACGACAGGATTTCCTTACATGGGCCTCCTTCTTAAAAATTATCAGGATCTAATCTAGAACTACAACAAGTCTTTATTTTTCTAAACCAAAGTACTCAAAAGTTTTAATATGTCAACAAACTGCATCTATTACATTTGCTTAAATGCTTATAGGTCCATTCCTTTTTAAATATACTTTCTGCATAGATAGTATTATTGTAGCAGGCATATAGACCCAACCCAACACAAGCAAAGGGCCTTATTCAAACAGCTCTCGTAATCTTTCAAGATATAGTTATATAACAGGCAAAACGTTTTTTTGTGGGATTTTTGTAGGATATCAGGCTCTTCCAGGGGGTTATGAATGGCACTTCCTATCAGTATTGCAATTCCTAAGCCACACCTATTCTCCCTCATGGTGCTCGGTGCATGCCACCTTACTATCATTTCCTCTGGTGGGCCCCATGGACCCCAGCCTAACACTGCTCCTTCTAGTTTTCAATGCTGAATTATCAGGACAACCGAATCAAGTATCATGTGAGGCTGAAACTCTGGTAAAACCCCCCACCTGACATTTGCCACATCTATTATTGCCACCCTGTTCATCCTACTACCTAACGCACTTCTGATTTATGTGGAGCACACTATATTGCATTTTGTAGGTGCCCATCAGTTAATTGCAATTTGTCAGTGTCTGGAGCCACCCCTGGAGAAGCTTATATTACAAATATTTATGTATGTCACAATTACATTTCCGTATTAAGCCATAGAATATTTTCTCAAATTCCAATTAGCAGCTTTATAAATGTGCCAAATTTTAAACGAATACAAGAAAATTGCTGCCCTCACTGATGAATCCAAAAAATGGTTCTCTAATGAATGGAAATAGACAACTGAAACCACAAGCAATATTTCACAAACACATGAGTCTTTTACTTCAGTTTTAATTCAAACTATCTTAAAATGACACTATATCCAAGATGGTGTTATAGGATTCTGCTTAAAATAGCAGAAGTCATGTGTATTGGGGATGCTGGATTTCGAGAAGAAGTGAATATAGTCTGAGGTGTGAATCTGTTCTCTCCAATACATATACTATGCCATACTCTGTTTACAGGGAACCCCTGAGATTTTATATAATGAGATATACTTAGATGTGTCCTATTTTAATGACATTTTGCATTGTTCTAAGGCCCCATTTATATGGGGCAATCTGGGATTCCTGCGGTAAGACCATACTAATTCCTGCAGCAGGAATCCCAGTTGTCCCATTCAGATGTGGCCGCTGTTCCCATTGAAGTTAATGACAGGGTTACAGTGGTCACATCTATAAGTGCAGTCTGCATGTAATCGTACATGGTACAAATACATGAGGTTTGGGATAGATGACTGTCTCTGGACACAGGATAGATGCATACAGTGACAGTCTTCCATTCCAAACTACATGTAATTGTACCCCGTGTGAATGGGGCTTACTGCTTATATGTGTCAGTAATGATTGCAATAATTAAGGCATATTTTTTGTTACAGGAATGCAGAATATGTATGACAGTAGGCTCATGTTTTAGTTTAGTTTATGGGGTTTTAGGAACCCCCACTATATGTTTGTTATGTGTTCCCATTCATACAGCATGCCTAAAAATAATTTTTGTAAATGCTCTTGTCTTTCCTGTTATTTCTATGGAGCAGGATTACACACAGTGGGAGAAAGAGGGACACAGTCAGTTTTCCCTCACTACAATACAATGCAGAATCCAAGCCTCTAGATCTTAAACCCTTTGTTAGGACAGTGTTGAATTCTAGTTTACAGCTCATATAGACAGGGTAATCAGCGCAGTATAGACAGGGTAATTAGGGTAAACATTAACTCAACGTTTGTAGTGCGGCCATGGTCATCCCGGTAATTTTAGTATCCTAGCAACACTCCTGGTAACATTAAAGATTTGCTGAACATTTGGTTAAGTGTAGATTGGTCTACTTTAAGTGCCAATAACCTGAAAAAATATATGTATTCCTTAAAAGTCACAAAGTGATTGTTGCTCCTGGCACAGGGATAGAGAGGAATGTGCAGCATTTGTGCTCTGTGATAGCTACATAGTATTTGATGTTGAATAAAGACATAAGTCCATCAAGTCCAACCTATTGTGTGGACTTGATGCAGGGATCTCAAGTCTCCCTGATGTTCAGGGAGTCTCTCTCTTTTGGACAGCAGCTCCCTGATGTCAGCGAGAGAGGCATTTTCTCCCTGAAAGGTTTACTCTGAGTAAACCTTTCCGGTAAGATATCAGTGGGTAAAGTTTCAGAGTGAGGCTTGCCTCCTGGAGGAAGGGCATGTGATCTCTAGAGTAGCCTCAGAAGGAGGCTTGCCTCCTGGAGGAAGGTCATGTGGTCTCTAGAGTAGCCTCAGAACGAGGCTTGGCTCTTAGAAGGAAGAAGCTACTTGCTGCACAGGGAGGGCGGACATAGACTACTATTGAGAGCAGGTACAGGCACTGCTGCAGGGTTGAGGGAGTGTTGTTACCATTTGTGGATAATATAGAATCAATTATATGTCCTGGTTCTCTAGTTATAGAGAACATTTATTTAATTTGCTGCCCATACAACTAGTCAACTGTGTATCAGGGACTTTACTCCTCAGGGTTTTTTTAAAAAAGGTCTTGGGCTGTCTAATAAATTGTGACCTTTACACTGACAGATACTTGAACATCAATACACAAATCTGATGTATATATAAATAAATATATAAATATATATATAATCATTATTATTTCTTTTATATTCTGACGACGGCCGCTGTAAAAAAACAGGAGTAAAAAACAGAAAGGGCACCTCCCTGAAATGAGACGGGAACCTCCCTGAAATAAGGTTTTGCAGGTTGGGATGTCTGTTGATGTGGATAGCTAATTTGCAAAGGCAGACCAGCAGATATCTTGGGACTAGGGACAGGTTGGAAGTAGTGAAGAGGCAGTTAATTTGAGTGGCTTCTTGGATGCGGGTGGGCGTTTATAGACGTCCTATCCTGCCCCACTTGTGCGCGCCGCCTAATTAAATGGCTGGACAGTGGCTTCTTGGATGCGGGTGGGCATTTTTAGAAGTCCTATCCCGCCTCACACGCGCCCGCCGCTAGGTGGTGCGCACGAGCGGGAAATCAGCTTGGAATGTAAACAGCCAGAAGTGGCTGTTTACATACAAGCGTTTAGACACCTGTAGAGACGCCCGATCGCTTGTAATAAGAGTGCGGTGTGTGCCCCCGCCCTCCATTGCAGCCGCTGCTGGCGATCCCGAGCTCCATTGTGCCCGGTGTGAGCCTGGGACCAGCACAGCAGCTCTGCGATCGGAGATCAAACAGAGATCAGTACACAATCTCTGTTTGATCTCCTGCTCGGAATGCAGGAACTGATGTGTATTACATCACTTCTGCATTCCTCTGTCACTCTCCGGTACAGAAGCCGGAGAGAAGCTGGTAAAGCAGATCTCTGCTTCATCAGCTTCTCTGGGGATCCCTAGGTGACATTAGGGGTCTTTTGGCTACCACATAGGGGGCTTGTTAGCAATAAAGTTAAGTGAAAAAAAAAGGTTTAAAAAATTAAAAGTCACATATAAAAGCAATTAAAAAAAATTAAAGACCCCCGCCCCCACATACACATGCAAACATGCACCGAGTGCGCCTATGTGCAAAAACTACGATTGCATCCATTGCGCCACATAAGTTACATATCGCTGCGAATGTCGCAGTGAGAGCAATAATTCTAGGGCCATTAATCACTGATAACACTAAACTGATGAGCGGTAAAATCTTTTAAAGCGTCGCCTATGGCCAATTTTGGGTATGGTATTTTTTTGCCAGTTTGCGGGCACACGCATTTTTAAAGCTTGACATGTTTGGTGTCTATTTACCCGACGTGACCCTGTCTTTTATATATAACCAAAAATTTGAGTAATAATAAATGTTTTATAACATAAGGTAGGGATACTTTTTCTTTTTTAAAAATTTTCAGTACTTTTTTCATTATATAGTAAAAAATAAAAACCCCAGTGGTGATTAAATACCACCAAAAGAAAGCTCTATCTGTCCCCAAAATTGGTATACAATTCATCTCAGTACCGCGTTGCATGACGGAATAAATGTCAGTCAATGTACCGCAGTGCTGAACACTGAAAAATGGCCTGGCCAGGAAGGGGGTATAACACCTGGTCTTTAAGTGTACCCAGATCCCCATACACCTTTTACGGCGAATAACTTGCATATAAGCCCACTTAAAGGGGACAATTGTTTTTGAAAGTTCTATCCCCATTGACTTGCATTAAGTTGGAATTCAAACTTTTTGGATGTTCTAAAGTTCGAATTCGAACTGAACTTGGGCCCATCACTACTGGTGATGCAGAAATGCACTGTAGTAGTCTGTGCTACATACAGTCAGTGGTGGTCTCTTCTGGGTGTTGTTTGAGCGACTTGCCATCTGTATACTGAATATGGGAGTCACTCACTTGGCACCTCCGCCAGGGAACGTCTTGTATTTTTTTCATTGAACACAAGCTGTTCTTTGATTGGATGAGGCTAAAGGGAGGGACATACCACATACTACATATGTTTTAGTGATTCTGCGCTGGATAAGTGAAGTGCAAGTATTCTAAAATGTACGTGCTAATGTAAATAATTTGAAGGCTGCAGCAAAAAACGATTTATATAGTTCTAGGTCAAAAGCACATATAAATTTTAAATAAATGGTTTTAATAAATGTTTTAAAAGGTATCATCATGATACACTCTAATGATTTTAGAATTACACACTGAAATGGTGATTTAATGATGCATATTTGTTTAGTGTTTATCCCCTCATACTGCACCGGACGGCAATTGAATGATTAATTGTATGTACGATATAAGTAGAAGATTTGGCATGACGTGTTAGACCTGCATAACCCCCTGAAGACGTCAAGATGACGAAATGCGTAGGGGCGGGCCTAATTACACGTCAGACCGAATACAGGATTCCGTTTGTGAACTGTTTTTACTGGCCGAACAATTTGGATGTTCGTGCTTTTCGTTTTTACGTAATTTTAAATAAAGCCCCTTTGTTGGAAAATACTATGCAATGAAAGGCTCCTTTTTTCCATGAACGTGGAGACACATCACCCGCCGACCACAGACCGTAGCGAGACGTTGGATGGATGCTGCGGCTTTGAGAGCTTTCGTTTGAGCGCTTCCGGATGCTTACCACAGCCACTACCTCACGGTGAGTGCACCCTTTGAGGGTGCAAAGGGTGCACCCAATATAAGTTCACGGAACTCTTTTCACTATATTTTTTATCGACACATCCCACTAATTAACATTATTTTTTCACGGTGGTTTGTCACCAACACTCAACTGCTTCACAGACCCTGTGGGATTAATGATCCAGGGTAACGTTTTTTTTAAAGAAAGAACTTAAATGGCAAAAAAATTCATTAATTGTTGGATGTTTTTGATTTGTTTAATACATATATTTTTTTGATTGTATTTTATATTCATTGATGATATATTGATACAAACTTGTATATTCATTTGGTTCACGATTAGCTCACAGTTTATTGTGACATTGACAAGTTTATTGATTGTTGTGGGCGCTGCATAATTTAAATTTTATACTACATATGAATGTCTGATTCCCCAGAGACCCAACAAAGTATGCACTTTAGTAAATTATCACATATCTAATTGTAGGTAATTACTAGAGAGTGAAAATGACAAATAGACTAGGTCTCTAACATGTACTGTAGTTGCTGTAACTGCTTGAAATAGCAATGACAACCTGTTACAGGAAGTGGAAAATAACTGATTTACTGATGAACTGTATTATGGGTGAAATGCTGAAAAACAAAAACTGCTTTATTAATGCTGGGGTAGACAACGGGATATATACAATTTTTAATTTCACCAGTACCATAAAAAAAGGAAGCAAAAGTCGCAAATACTTACCAAATATTTTTGCGTGGAGAAAGGCTCCTTTCTTCCATGAACGTGGAGACACATCACCCGCCGACCACAGACCGTAGCGAGACGTTGGATGGATGCTGCGGCTTTGAGAGCTTTCGTTTGAGCGCTTCCGGCTGCTTACCACAGCCACTACCTCACGGTGAGTGCACCCTTTGAGGGTGCAAAGGGTGCACCCAATATAAGTTCACGGAACTCTTTTCACTATATTTTTTATCGACACATCCCACTAATTAACATTATTTTTTCACGGTGGTTTGTCACCAACACTCAACTGCTTCACAGACCCTGTGGGATTAATGATCCAGGGTAACGTTTTTTTTAAAGAAAGAACTTAAATGGCAAAAAAATTCATTAATTGTTGGATGTTTTTGATTTGTTTAATACATATATTTTTTTGATTGTATTTTATATTCATTGATGATATATTGATACAAACTTGTATATTCATTTGGTTCACGATTAGCTCACAGTTTATTGTGACATTGACAAGTTTATTGATTGTTGTGGGCGCTGCATAATTTAAATTTTATACTACATATGAATGTCTGATTCCCCAGAGACCCAACAAAGTATGCACTTTAGTAAATTATCACATATCTAATTGTAGGTAATTACTAGAGAGTGAAAATGACAAATAGACTAGGTCTCTAACATGTACTGTAGTTGCTGTAACTGCTTGAAATAGCAATGACAACCTGTTACAGGAAGTGGAAAATAACTGATTTACTGATGAACTGTATTATGGGTGAAATGCTGAAAAACAAAAACTGCTTTATTAATGCTGGGGTAGACAACGGGATATATACAATTTTTAATTTCACCAGTACCATAAAAAAAGGAAGCAAAAGTCGCAAATACTTACCAAATATTTTTGCGTGGGGATAAAAAAAATCTGCTAAATTCCAGATGTGATCAGGTGATCTAGTAATTTCCTGTTTAGCATGCCTGTTGTTCCATTATTATAATTCAGCAGGAAAGAAGCTCACTGTGCTATTCACGAGACATCTGATTTATTGCATGAAGCTGATAATTGTGTTTCATTTGACACGTCATATGTCTGTCATCAGTAGACACCTATTTGTTTCCAACTTCATTACAGTAATTAAATGCTCATGATGACAGATAAAACAGCTTCAATCTATGGTATATAGCTAGCCTCCAAACTGGCATATCCTGGAATGATATCATAACAGTTTATCACCTAGCAACCCACAGAAAAATGACACCTGTGTGCTGTGTTCTTTTTTTTGCAAAGCGAATAATTGTTTTCTCTATTCTAGTTCATTTGCCATTTGCTACATTGTTTTATATACATTCATGCTACAGTGAAGCAACTTTCTTTGTGTAAAGGATTAACAACATACAACCTAGGCTTTCAGTGTCATCTCCTTTGACTACCACAACTCAACTCACAATTTTCCTTCTAGCATACCTCTGAATTGTCTGTCACGTCAGAAAGCATCTTTTTTTTATAAGTTGTAAGCTTTTTCCAGGTGAGCTGATTGGAATGCTTTTCACAAGTTACAGTTATATCGGAATGCTGTGTACTGATTCTTTGCTTCCATGAAATATGCTGCATACATTTTTTTTGTACATTTAAATACCATTGTAAAACTGATTTTTCTTCAAGGTGAAAAGTATTTTCTTAGCAACATACTGTATTTTTACTTTAAGCATCTCTGACTATGCCAACAGAGGCTTGTACGTTCTGTGTTGCCACAACCAACAACAGTAAATGAGAGAACAGGCTGTTATCAAAAGCAATGCTGTATTGAAGGGCTGGTTGGGACTAACCGTGAAATTCAGGCAATATGGAACCCTAGTGCATACGTAGTGAAACTATTGCTGTGCTTTCTGGGGAAATTATTTCATTGTATGTATGCTATTCAGTGATACAGATAACTTTTTAGGCTTACATTTGTTATTTTCAGAAATATGTTCCTTCTGTGCCACATTATAACCAGCAGTGCTTTAAAATCAATCCAAACTCTTACGGCATGACATTTAGAGGCACATTTATAAAGCAGTTGTGTGGCAAAAAAAAAATATTTTTATTTAATTCTTTTTCTGTACCTCTTTTCCCCCCAATACTTCAAAAAGTGCTCAGGAGCACTTAAAGAATGTGCGAAAGTTTGGAGGTTTTTAATGCCACAAATGCTGGTTGCAAGTACTGTGCAGTTGAGACATTATGTGAAATGTCACAAAACATGTGCAGTGAGTTATAAACATGAATATGTTGCAAGAACACTTTAAAAAAGGTGCATAACAGAGATAAAACTTTGCTGTTAGTTAGCATGACAGTTTGGTCTTTGCAACAAAGAATTTTGTCACAAACATGTTTATAAATTCTCCCCAGTGTGTCACTGCAGGATTACTCATTGGGGTAAGTCTTGGTACATCATTCACAAATATACTTCAGATTCAGAGTCGTTGCACAGCCTTTAATGTGTCTGTGTAACGTATGGTTATGTTCTAATACTTCTGGGCACTTTATTCTATATAGTAGTCCTTTCCTTTTGGTTATGGCATACTAATGGCTAGTAGCTGCTCCTAAGTGTTACATAGCAGCACAGCCCTTGGGGTTTAGTGTTCATACCTTCACTTCCTTGTGAGCTCATAATATGACCTTATTATCATTATAGGTATCCAGTGGCGACTCTAGCAACAATATATAGGGGGGGGGCACATAAGATACTACAGTCAAAACTGGGGGGGCACTAATAATTTTCACCATTAAATCATACCACTGAAAAAAAACTAATAAAGTATATATAAATAAGATTACAAGTGTGAGAGTAAAGCGGTATGCAATGATTATATATATTACAATAAAAAGGTATGGGTATGTAGACAGATTGGTTAGACTCAGGGCCAGGAGTGCGTGAATTAATGTCTGGGCCCCCCAAGTGACAGAATGCTAGGGTCCAGTCACAGCTGCAACTATTTGACCCTGTAGTTCATAGCGCACACATTGCCACTCGTCCTCAGAGTGCGCAGGGGTTAACCAGGCCTGAGGGTACGTTACAGCCTGATTTTGGCCGGAACGCACTGCATCGTGGCCAGCTCACTTTTTTGTGGGGCAGGAGGGTGCGTGGAGGGCCACTGAAGTGAATGGCACCGTACCCACACCTAGATTGATCGCACAGGACCATGCGGCCGATCGCATTGCGGTGCCAGTGCCATTCACTTCAATGGCCTGCCACTCCCCCTCCTGCCCCACAAAAAAGTGACGCGGCCGCAATGCGATGCAGTGCGTTTTGTCCAGAATCGGACCTCAACGCACTGCATCTGGTGTGAATGGGCCCTAAGACTAACATTAGACCTATAATGAAACTCCAATATCAGTCAGTTACAAAATAATAGCAATTAAGTAAGTCAAGGATTAACTTTGTCAACACAAGTTTTACTTGCAGTAAGTAGACTTTAGTGATTCCACACAAGGGAAGGTGCTGGAGAGCAGGTCAGCGAAAAGGCTGGATTCAGGAACATTGCAGCCTGTCAACCTGGAACTCAGGATGGAGAGCGGTGAGGGAAGTAGTAGTTTTTTTTTCTTCCAGGATGGAGAGTAGTGTCCCTCGCAGCTGACGAGAGGACATCACACACAGTTCAAATTCCGCGGCTACCAGCTACTATGGGGCATATCCGAGTAATGTCGAGGGACCTGATTGGGACTTGTGCACCTGCTGCTTGTTCTGTGCGGCCGGGCAGTGCAGTCAGAGCGGCAAAGGGAGAGACTATTTTCTCAGGGCAGCGGGGGGTGGACTGGGCAATTTTTGCTCCCCCCCCAGAAAATAGACTCTGCCTTTGCTGCTGTCACTGCGGTGCCCGGTCGCACCGCAATACTGCATCGCACAAGCAGCGGGTGCATAGGTTACACTATGTCCCTCGGATCCGCCACTGTTAGCGGGGGGGCACACGGGGGGGCAAGCACTCACCTAGGGGGGGGGGGAGCCCCCCCCCCCCCCCCCCCCCCCGCGCA
>NW_017306586.1:525495-527540 GCF_000935625.1 Nanorana parkeri
GCCACTGTAGGTATCTTTGGAAACCTCTGTCTGCAATATACTGATATACTGTCTTCAGTCCCCTATTTACTATTTCAAATAAATGCAGTTCCAATGTTTTGGATGAGAGCATGGTCTAACCTGGTATATATACTTTCACTCTGTATAAGATACATGGAGGTATTCGTGCAACCTCCAATCCTCATCAACACCTACTGTCTAGGTTGTGAATATGCTGGGCTTTACCTCTATCTGGTCTGTTGCTCCTGCTAATTGGTGCAACATATCTCTTAATGTCCTGAGGACAATCTTGCTGCTACAGGTGACCTCACTTCTCACCCCTTACTATTTCAGGGAGAGTTTTTCCAATATTTCCATGGGGAACCCACACTGTATTTTAGATTCTGGGACGGTACCCCTATTACTATATGTTCATCCTCCTTTACCAGCTTCTAAAGCTTCACTACATGATTCAGATACCTACACTGGGTCTACTATGCCTTATATTTCTACATTAGATTTTGTTTATCACTTTGTGCACAAGTAATGGCATGTTCTGCAAGCAGACCTTCTGCTTACACCCTACGTTTCTCTATTACTAAACCTAGTTCTGACCCAGATGGCCTTTTGCCTATTAAAGTATTTGAGACCCCCTGCAGGTATTTTGGATTTAGAGATATCTGAGTCTTCCCCTGCTAATACTGTATTTAACCACACTATGAGGATTCTCACCTTCACAATATTTTTCCCAATCTGATTGGCTCAGCATGTGCAACTTTGTGTATAAACTTGATGATCCGGATGTATGGTCTTCTAACACTTCATGCTAAGAGCTTCCCTGTACCTTCTTATCTATAAGACTTCTTACGGGAAGGCAGGAAACCTACTATTCATGAAAAGCCTTTGTCTGGTCATATGAAGCAGTTTTTTTTTGTATGGAAACAGACTTTTTGGTGCATGGTCCCTACTCTCTTTGGGCTTGAGTAGACTTGAATGGACTTCATCTGGCTACTGTGAATTATGTCTTTACATTTAGGGATTTCACTGCTGCTTAGTTAGAATCCCTTCTCACTTTCGGCTTTGAGCTAAGCCCTCGTTCACACCTGAACGTTTTGTAGCGCATTCTACACTCGACGAACGCTCTACAAAACGCTCAAAAATATAAATCCCATTGTATTAAATGGTCTCGTTCCCACCTTGGCGTATTTCCGCCCGTCCCTAACGCGCTACAAAACGGCCCACGCCTGAAAAGGTACAGGTACTACTTTGGGCCGTTTTGTTGCGCGTTTCCATTGGGATACAGCCAAGTAGCCTTCGGAAACGCGCAACGGTCGCGCAACTTTTTTACCGCGAATCGCGGTAAAAAACGCACGACGGTCGCGCGGCAGACGCGCATATGCAATACGCCTAGGTGTGAACGAGACCTAACTGTAATCACTGTCCTCTTGTGGCTGCAGCCTTAATTTGTGAAACCATGTCTACCTGGATGACATGTTTTAAGAGGGACTGCTCTTATTCTGATCATGACCCTCCTGTTTTATAACTTGTAAAACAATTGCATCACATCACAAGCTAGTATCTGGCAAGACAATGATGTTTGTGCTTATTGGTGGAGCACATTGGCTACAATTTGGAATGCTGAAGATACGTTGAAATAATGGCTCTATGAGCTCACTCTCATGCAGTTCTTTTGATGAGACAGTTCTCTCTAATTTTTTCTTATCTGTTGCTCCTACTCCTTTAAGAAGAACTCTAGGTGTATAAAATGTTAAGTAGAGCTACACCCACACTGCAAGGGTTAACTGCTAGTTTTTCTCTAGGGGCTGGCATTCAGAAGATATACTTATCTGATCCCCTGTCCTGCAACAGTGAGTGCTCACCTCTCTCCCTCTCTGCTCCAGCCACTCCAGCTTTGGTATGTCCCTTGGCATCCTCACATCTAATATAGGTGAATGGACTGTGTTAGATGTGATGATGTCACATGACTGCCGAAGCGCAGGGGAGAAAAGGCTGTGGGGACCAGAATCAAAGACATCTACGATTGCTTAGGGGGGGGGGGGGTGAAA
>NW_017306586.1:527571-646150 GCF_000935625.1 Nanorana parkeri
GTTGTGTAGGGGGGGGGGGGGATCACAGCAGGAGGAGGCACCTAGACACTGACGGGTTGTAGTGGAGTGGTAGGCTGGAAAATGCTACTATAGGAGAACCTACTGCTCCCCATATGCCTAATTCTCTGCAAATAAAATCCCTGCCACACAGTTTGTCTCTCACAATATATCAGCTGTATTTGACCAAATATGTACTCTAGAGCTTCTCTGTCAGTGTCTAATATACACAGGAACTGGTTCAAGGGTGGAGCAAAATCCCTGAACAGGCTAGGACTTTAATTAGAGCTTTAATTTAATTTTTAATTGCAGACTTTAATTTAATTGCAGCGCGTTCGCACCCGCTGTAAAACGCCAAGGTGGGAACCATGCCCATAGGCAATCATTGGTTTTCACATGTTGCACGTTTTACAGCGCGTAGGAACGCACTGTAAAACGCCCAGGTGTGAACCAGGCCTTAATGAAAACAAAAAAAATATGCCACAAACTGTCGGCATCTGTGACATCCATACCTCCCATCCTGGATACAACCATAAGTTTTTATTGGCATGCTGTCATTAGTGGTAAGAGTTCCCAAACACTTTGGTACCCTCTGTTTTCTTCCTATGATTGTTAAGTACTCCTGCTGAACTTAGCATTCATACCTTTGCTTTGCAAGGAATCTCTAGTGTAGAGTTGCTTTCAACCCTGCAGTGTCTATTTCTCTTTCGCCTCAGTTCTCTTAAGAAACCTATTGAGCTACCAGTCAACTAATATTAGTTTCCTGCTATTCCTTTTGAATATGAAACTGTCTATTCTGAGTCCCACAACAGCTTTCATTGCTTTACTGTACTAACGCTTCTTTAACACTGTACTATCACTTAGTTATCCCTTTTCTTTCCTGTTTCCTTCTAGGTTAACCAGCTTTTGAGTTCACGATCTGTAAAAATGTGGATCCTGTTCTTTGTGATTCTTGTGAGGAAATCTGTTCTAATGGACACCTTTTAAAAATATGCCAAACCCTCCCTGTTAACCCATTTGAGATTTATCGATTGGTATAGTGATTGGTTAACAATTTCCCTTGGTATATTTCTTCCTCTACAGTATATAACTGTTTTGTTTCTACTTCTGTTGGAGAGCCTAGCTTCTGACTTCTCATCTAACTGGCCCTAAAACACAACTCTCAGTTGTAATTTGCTAAATTGTCTTCCTCCTCATTCTGTTGGGACTCCCTTTCTAGAGAGGTATCTTTCAATTAATTTTCTGGTGTGTCTTGAATTCTTTTTTGGTTTCTATTGCGTAGCTAACTTCCTCTGCACTGCAACTATTTCTAGCGGTGCTATCTTTCTACAGGATTTTAGATCTTCCTATTTTTTACACAAGGTACTTCTATTCTTTTAATAGCTCTCTTTTATCACACCTGGTATCCTGGATTGAACACATCATGGCATGACATATACATTTCTAGTCCTAAGTCTTATCATTCTTTTGCCCTGATGTAGCTTCTCTAGAGAGTCCTAGGAATTATGTATGCCCCTTTTTGGTCATACGTTTTGAAGATACTTATTTTTTGTAGTAAACTCCTCAGATCCATTCCTTTTTTCCTTATGGAAAATTCATCTTAAGTTAACTTTAAATCCTCTGATTTTAAGAATTTTGGGGTTCCATTCTGTTTTCTCAAGGCAGATGCAGTGTGTTGTACACATTCTCTATCCATCTTAGAGTGTTGTTCCTATGAATGCCATTGTTTCATCTTTTTAGATCTGCATACCTTTGCATACCTCAATACAGGTGTAGATATACTCATTACCCTCTCCCTCTCCCTTTTAAGGGCTCTAGGATAATTTTTGAAAGTATTCTTTCAAAGTCCTCCTTTCTTCCATTTTGGTAAATTTTTTTGGCATGGACTTATGCTTTCTGTATTCAAGGGTTGCAGATTTTCTGAGCTCTTTTTAACTTTCTTTAAATGTACATGTCTAGCTTGTCCAAGTCTCCTTTCACTATAGTCCACACTTTTTGATATTGGACTTTTTTTTATTTCTTCCCTAACCAAGTACCTACTTGCCATTGCTCACCTTCCTTAAGGTATTGTGTTGTTCCAGCTAACAATTAGTGGTCTGTTACTTGGGCCTTTTGTTTTAATGTTTTTTTTAGGACCTTACCCTTTTAGTACAGTTTTTTTTCCTGATTGGCTCCTTCTTTATCTTGCCTTCTTACAAGCATCAATTTTATATACCTTTTTCTTTTCATAATATTGGATCTCTCCATATAGGTTTCCCACCCCTTAGTTGGACTGCTTTTGTATATCCTAGCTGTCTATGATTTTCTGTGGCCACAATGGATGATAAAGAAAATAAGATTTTTGTACTTACGATAAAATATTATATAATGTCTCCATTGAGATTAACAGGACACAGTTTATAAGATAGGACTTGAAATCACTGTGTGGCCAACTTGCCAGCTGCATCAAAAAACATAGTTTGTGAATACAGTACTCTTATAACTCATTGCAGAAGTTCAGTCTCACATTTTAAACCTTTCAACTGTTGTAGAGTTATACAAAAGCACATACTTTTATCTAAACATAACATAAAATGTAGAGTTATGTGTAATAAGGGATTCTCTGAGCTTTCTCATAAAATTAGAGCAGAACTTAATGTACGACATTTTAACTGTTACTTTTCACAGTGATCTGCTGCAAATATGCAAAATAGGTAATTACTCATTGAAACCTGTTTCTACTAAACAGGTTGGGATGGCTTAATCTTTGTTTTTGATTCTAATGCATGCAAAAAAAAAATCTTAGCATTTCTGTAAAGATTTTTGCTACGCTAAAATAATGACCTTGATTTGATGGTATGAATCCGGCAATCTGTAAAATAGGATAATCACTTGCAAGCATCCATTTTCCGCAGATTTGACTGTTCTCAGTCCAACGTTCTAATTTTTTTCCCCAGGAGCAAAAACACTGTGAGTAAATCGGCTGCAAAGTCAGAATATCAAAACAAAATGTAAAGAAACCCTGGCCACAGGTCCTAATCATCCTGCTATGTAGTATATGATAAGGGCAGGTATTGTCTGCATGTGTCCTCGCTGTGGTTTCCAAATACTGACTGTGTGTGAATGTCATGTCCATAATGCACAGTACCTTTGGCGCAGCAGATGTTTTAAAATATGAATTTTGGTCACATAGTGGACAATCAAGCACTGGTATAATAGCCACGTTCTGTGTAGAAAACATTTTATCTCTAAGTATATAGATTTGCTCTCTGCAAATAACAGTTTTTAAGTTCACTTAATGTGTATGTCTGGCTTGAGTTTACTTGTGGCTCATCTGCAGTGTCTGCAGCATGAAATATCAATAATTATACCATCCTTCAAGCAGGCTGTAATAAATCAGCACTGTGATCTGTACCAATCAAATCGATCTATCCTGATGTGCACAGGCATTCTATTAATTAACAATAATAGGGACTTCTGCTTTCAGTCTCTGACTGCTACTATCAAACCTCTGCCAGCGATGATTAAATGAGACCAGGCACAGCTTTATTAATGAACCCTCTTCACAATTCTGCTGTTACACAAATGTAATTATATACTGGCAAAAATAAAAAGCTTTTGAAAAATAATAGGTACTTAAACTGTACCACAATGAATCCTATTTATTTTATTCTGGGTGACAAAAGCCAAACTAGTCTGTGCAAGGCTAAAGAAAGGTATACAATTATATGTGTTCTTTTGTTTTAAGAACTTGACACAGAGATATTATTTGTTAAAAAAATGAATACGTTAGATAACATAATAATATAATTGGATCACAGTATTTATTTAGAAAAATACTAATTGTTTGTAATAACTCTCCTTATCTACCAAGTTATCAAATATCATCCCTTTTGTTTGGTGGTCATACATTGTCAGATTTTTTTTATGAGGATCTATGAAAGACTAGATGACTGGTCTTTCCAGCTTTGTTGGGATCACTTACACCATCCCAAAAATCTGCATTAATTTTGCACTGAGGTGACAGCTAGCAGACCTCTCTGAGCTGCCCTGCAGGAAGCTTAATCTGCCAAGTGTTTTTCTGCCCTAACAACATGTCAACCAGGAGAGTTTGCAGCATCAGTTGCATGAGCTACCAGTCAGAATCCTTGTTTCATTTTCAATTTAGGGCTACAAAAATGGCAACTGACAGCTTCTTGGTTGCTATGGACAGCAAGAATTTTTATCAGCTCCACTGTTTCTTATTCAATAACATCCTTAGACCCTCAGCCCCTCGACATGGTTGCATAGAAAGACAATTACTGCTATATATTGTGCTTTTTAATTATTCTTTTCTTCATCATTCTCAGAATACCTGCAGTGTAGAGCTTAACTTGTAACTGTACTAGTCACAGCCACTGCTTCTTATTTTCACTTATCTTGATTCTTAGTACATAAGCTATGCATTGCAGTGTTTTACTACAGCATGCATCATTTTGTCATGCTTTATAACCTTTTCATGTAATACAGTCTTTGACAGGCATTTGTAAATTATTAGCTAGTACTAGCTGTCAACAATTCTTATTATCACTTCTTCTGACTCTTTTTTAGTGTCACAGGGTGACTTGGCAGTTGTCACATAGATAGATAACAAGTGTTAGGCAGGGGCAATTTTAGGCTTTGTTTGTAATGAGGCTCAGAATATGGAGGGGATTAAAACAAAGGCATACTGTATAATGACATTATTATATTGTTTGTCAAATTCAGGCACACTAAGTGTGATTTACTGTAATGTGACAAATTGAACCTCTGTGCATGTCAAACATCCAATCATGTGCCAGGGGATATGAAAAATGAAGGCTTCAGTAGGTCAGAGGGGCCCTTTGCACAAACACTCATTTTGCTCTGAATGGGAAAGCTGCAAGTGTCTCTAAGTTGTTAAAATAATTAAAGCGTTGTCACAACTTGTCACAATATACCAGCCGTATTATTGTATTTTTGGTTTTTTTTTGGGCTCACAGAAATAAAATGACAGGACATATAAACTTTTTTAGAGTGATGAAAAGAATACATCAGGGGAGGGTTGTGTTGCTGAAGTTGGCTTATTGACTGATTTTAAAGTAAGCACCTCTGCAGCTAGTGATGCTGCTCTAGCCTCTAGCATTCACTATGCCAGACCTAGGGTAAATTCTGGTTGTGGGGGTTAGGGGGTAAGATTTTACAAATTAATTTCTGTGTACAATGTGTGTAAGCTAAGACTAAACATCCTCCCCAAACGCTGGCTGGGTAGGAAACAGATGTACCCTTTTTACCAAAAGTGTTGGGACACCCCTCCAAATCATTGAATTCAGGTGTTCCATGAAATGCCCTTGCTACTAAATATTCCACGGTCAACTATTAGTGGTATTATAACAAAGTGGAAGCAACTGGGAACAACAGCAACTCAGCCATGAAGTGGTAGGACACGTAAAATGACAGAGCGGGGTCAGCGCATAGTGCACGGAAGTCGCCAACTGTCTGCAGAGTCAATAGCCACAGACCTCCAAACTTCAATTCGGCACAACAACAGTGCGTAGAAAGCTTCATGGAATGGGTTTCTATGGCCGAGCAGCTGCATCCAAGCCTTACACCACCAAGTGCAATTAAAATTGTCGGATTCAGTGGTGTAAATCACGCCGCCACTGGACTCTAGAGAAGTGGAGATGTATTCTCTGGAGTGACAAATCACACTTCTCTGTCTGGCAATCCAATAGATGTGTCTGGGATTGGCGGTTGCCAAGAGAATGGTACTTGCCTGACTGCATTGTGCAAAGTGTAAAGTTTGGTGGAGGGGGGATTATGGTGCGGTGTTGTTTTTAAGGGGTTTGTCTTGGGCCCTTAGATCCAGTGAAAGGAACTCTTAAGGCATCAGCATAAGGCATTTTGGACAATTTCATGCTCCCAACCTTATGGGAGTAGTTTGGGAATGCCCCTACCTGTTCCAACATGACTGCGTACCAGTGCACACAGCAAGGTCCATAAAGACATGGATGAGCGAGTTTGGGGTAGAGGAACTTGACTGGCCTGCACAGAGTCCTGACCTCAACCCGATAGAACACCTTTGCGATGAATTAGAGCGGAGACTATGAGCCAGGCCTTCTCGTCCAACATCAGTAACTGACCTCACAAATGCGCTTATGGAAGAATGGTCAAACGTTCCCATAGACACGCTCCTAAACCTTGTGGACAGCCTTCCCAGAAGAGTTGAAGCTGTTATAGCGGCAAAGAGTGGGCCAACTCAGTATTGAACCCTACGGACTAAGACTTCGATGCCATTAAAGTTCATGTGCATGTAAAGGCGTCCCAATACTTTTGGCAATAAAGTGTATATGGAAAGTCATTCCCTTGTTAGTCAACTAAAATCTCAGAAGACCAATTTGCTGAAACGTTATCAAAGGACAGCAGGTTGTCCTTCGATAACATCATAATGACGAAATGCGTCATTATCTAAGGTTTGGAGCCTTTGTGTAGCAGCATTTAAC
This sequence comes from Nanorana parkeri, assembly GCF_000935625.1. Lineage (NCBI taxonomy): Eukaryota > Metazoa > Chordata > Amphibia > Anura > Dicroglossidae > Nanorana > Nanorana parkeri. The sequence continues at coordinate 534,048 of NW_017306586.1, forward strand.
CTATTAGTGCTAATAGTTTTTGTCCATTAGCGCAGATTATTATCATAATGTTTTAATACGCTGTGCATACTAGTACATTAAGGCAACCACCTCCAGAGTTCCATTTTTTATTATAACCACTTTACTTCCACTTTAAGGAAGATTTTGGAAGAGAACTCCTGGGCCTTGGTCTCACTAAGGGTCAGAACCTCTGCTCTATGCCTCCTGCACATTACACCACAATGCAGTATGTCACTGTGCGCTACTTAGTCAGGAGGGGGGCCCTGTCAGGTAGGGTGTAGGGGCTCCAAGATTTTTAATGGCGACCCTGCTACCATGTGTTACAGTGCAGAAGGTACGTTGCATTGCCATGTATTTCAATGGCACCCTAAGTGCACTTTTGGTCGCAATGCCCCTGACCGCACCGCAGTGTGCATTGCAATAGCGTACACTACATTTTTAGCTGCAGCACAATGCACAGTATTGTGGTCGCACGCATTGCAGCACAGTCAGGCACATTATGGCCGGAGTTGCACTTGGGGTGTGTTGCATGGTGGCATGCGTTAACTGCACAGAACCACACGATTAACGCAATGCTATGGTGTGACTGGGCCCTTAAACAGATCGCTTCCATCAGGAATCCACAAATTGTTGTTTTGTTTTTTTTAATCAACTCTAGACCTGATATATTCCCAGGCTTTTTACACTTGTGCCATTTTTCTTTTACATTTTATTGTGGTAAACTGAAGGTTATATTTAAAACACTGGTTGCTGCAGTTCAAGATGCCAGTGGAAAAGAAGTGTGGTGGCAGTGGATGCAGCAGATATAATACTAGTGCTACTGCCATTTGAAATCCAGGATGCCAAAAAATTTAGCTCCAGCAACAGAGGAGAGCAGACTGACAGACATCAGTGATGCACAAGAACTGTTGCCACTATCTCGCAACTTTCTAAGAGGGACATTTGTTCAAAATAGTAATCTCAGAATATTGGATACTGGGGGTTGATTTACCAAAGGAAAATAGAATGTTCAGTTTGCAAGGGAATCTTCACTTAGCTTAGTGAAAGAGGTACTGTTGACTTCCATCATCAAATCATGTGCAGGAATAAATACAGTTTTTTCTTGCACATGAATGGGTATTCTTTTCACCACATTCAATATGCTAAAGGAAATGTCCTTGCAAAGTGAAAGTTCTCTGGAAAAGTAAACAGCCTATTTATCTTTAGTAAATCAACTCCCATGACTCCTCCTTATATACAGTAAGCGTGTTCCCCCAACTTAGTACATTCTGTCAATCATCATCTTTGATAGGTCACACTTGTACCAAAGGAAGGTAAAAGTGAGCTCCATTTTACATGATTCATCAAAAAAGCACAGTGGTTGCTGAGAACATAACAAGTGTTCATGACTGCAAGGTTTTTCATTCTTCTCAGTTAGTGGCAGCTCATCAGGGAGGCCTCTTGTGTCCTGATTGCATTTAAAATTAGTAATTATGCTCAAGTACAAAATTAATAAACTCATCTTCATTTATACTGTATGCTGAAGACAGTTTGCACCTACCTCATGGAGTGCAGTGAGGAAAATGAAGAATTTCAAAGTATAATTCACAAGTTGCATGCCATACATAAAAATGTGGAGGGGACCAGGGGATCTTTCAACATCAAAGTATGCTGCTACAGCAGTAGGAAGAGCAGAAAGAGAACATGACTCTGCAACTGATGGATGAGAATTTTGCCCTATTTCTCACATGAGACATGGCGTGACATGGCAACAATATTGTGATGATACCTTGCAGAGTGAGGATGTCGTACTCGAGAATAGCAGATGTACAAATTTGCAAAGTGACAGGCACCTCATCAGTATTAAACAGGGAGATGCCTACTAAATATTCATGCCTTTGGATCCACACTACAAAAGCAAAACTGATACATTTTTGAAGGTTTGTCAAAGGGGGTTCTATTGTAAAACTACACGCTGTGGCCAACTCATCTAAACTCTCTCTTATGACTAAATGTCATTACCAATATAGAGCATGCTACACATTTATTATTGAAAACTGTTATTCTTCAACTTCTCTCATTATTGCAATTCTGTTTATTTTTCTAATGCATTGTTTTTTAAAATTTTATTTTCAGTGCTACTTTTTTACTATTGAATTTGGTCTTTGCAAACAAGATGGACAGCTACGTGTATATGGTGCAGGACTGCTATCTTCCATTGGGGAACTGAAAGTAAGTTTTGACCAACAAACGGTCCAGTAATATGGTGAACTGTTACATTGTTACCAACTCTCTCTGTGGACTACAACAGGGCTAAAAATTTCCACTGCCTGCTCGCATTTGGCGAGTAAAAATAAAGTTGAAATTTGGGTCTCCAAGTACCGGTCGGCGGGCCAACTCCGGCCCTCGAGCCGGTACTATGTGGCCCGCAGTGTGTGCGGACAGTGTGCGCTTGCATTCGTCTTCTGACCATGCCACCAACCTGCCAAAAATCGTACTATTTTCTGTAGGTTTTCCAGCGTGCTGGGAAGACGAAAATTGTACGACCTTACAGTAGAAGCGGTCGCCTGCCGATTATCGTACGATTGTGAGATCACCCGCGATTATCGTACGATAATTGGCAGGTGTATGGACACCTTTAGTGTATGTGTATATTAGGCCCCATTCGCACCTACAGTATGTTTCAGGTGTGATTAGAGATCCCTGTGTCAGGAACTCGCGTTTTCCTGCAGCAGGAATCCCTAATCTGCCATTTACAAGGGGCAACTATCATAAGATTATTTCAGAGGGTGTGTTTAGGGGCGGAGTTAAGGCCAGGGCAGGGTAAGGGTTAGGTGGGGCAACTGGTGGCTAGTAACTACCTTGGTGGTATCTGGTGGTGACCTGAAATCTCAGTTTATAGATTTTAAAACGCTGCACTTGACATTTGAAACTGATATGAACATATTGTAATGTTAATGTACATCATTCCTCAGTTTCTGTACAATAAAAATATGTATTTAAACTTTCCCATCATGTATTTTCAGTGACAGTGTTCCTGCTGTAAAGCATTCAGCGTCAATTTGCCTTCATTTGCAGTGGCGCTCTGACTGAGGAAATAATGCAGCTTATTTATTAAATGAAAATCTAAAGTTTATTTTAAAGGTGTTTCAAAAACAGCAACACACAGAAAATGAGAAAGAAAGATATATGATAAAATAAAGAAAAAGGAGAACAAAAAAGAAAAGGATAAAATAAAATAAATGATGTTGTTTGCAGCAGAAAGACTTCCAGATATAAAATAATGTTAAACTAGTGCTATTCCAAGTGACAAGAGCTGTTTATGACAATTTAGGAATTCCTCTGAAGGCAGACAGTAAATACACCATTATGTTGAAATCTTTTGTTATGTTGCAGGTACTGTCTTACGGGCATAGTGTAAATTAAAGTACTGGCTGAAAAACCTTGTGCAAGAGTTATCTAAAATCATTCTTAACCTGAGAGGTAAAAACATTGGAAGCTTGGTGCATTACCCTCAGGAAATAAAATCATAAATTCTAGCCTTTAGTAGTCAATCATTACAAAGTAGACAGTATCTTTCAAGCACCTAGTTATAGTAAAGATCTATAGTTCATAAAGAATAATCACCATTTTACAAGGCAACACGGCCCATTATCCAAGGAACAATATGGCACATATCACTGTTTAGTGACAGCGGTTTAGCTACAGCTATTCTATAATATAGAATTAAATAATCAGACTGAGGACAAATTCCAACACTGTCAACAGTGTTTCATTTATTTGTTGACCATAAAATGTAAAGTTATATTTCCAAGTAAAGGGAGGCTTTGACTGTAAAATGTCTGTGTACTAATATAGCAATTTGTAAATGTTCAATTCTATGCGAAATTTTATTTTTAGTCTCATGATTTCTGATTTCTCAGCAATTTAGATGCAAAAACAGTATATATAAGCTTACATATTCTGCTTTAAGTCTTTAATGTAGTATCCCGTGGAGAGGATTTTTTTATACTCCATATATGACACAAGTGGAGATGGCACCATCTGCATAGGTGATAAGCTGACAAAAGACAGCTGCATAAATTATAGATGATTGATGTTGTTTTATGGTTTGACTGCTGTTTCCTGAATGTACTAGCCATGTAAAAACATGATTTGTGTTAAAACAGACCATAGCTGATCTGTGTTTGGGGTGTTCATCAAAGCTGAACACCGGGCAGATCTATTACTACTTAAAATAAATATGTATTCTTTAAAAAATATTTGTTTTTATGCAGTTTGTATCATTTTTAATTATAATATTTATAATTTTTAGTATAATTGTATAATATTTATTTATTCTATTTTGAAAGTTGTATAATGCTGGTATTAACAGTACTTGGATGGGCCTTGTTACCTTTTAGTAAAGCTTACCCAAACAATTATTTGTTTACAATAATTAGTGCATGCTCGCTCGCGGGGGTGGGGACTTTCAATTTTTTTTATATGTTTAGATTTATTTTATAAAACTTTTTTTTTTACTTTACTGAATTGCTATCACATAGGGGGGCTTACAAGCCCCCTATGAGATAGAATACTAGTGGTGACAGGTTCTCTTTAGGGTGACATTAGTGGTCAAATAGACCCCTAATGTCACCTTTCCACTCCAAATAAGCTATTGGAGTGCAGATCATGCCCCAGTATCTTATTGCAATGACAGCTGAGGGACCGGAAGTGATGCAATTCCCATCACTTCTGGTCCCATAGAGTGGGAAGGAGATCGGCGAAGGCATGTTCAACAGTTTTCTTCCCTGCTTCCTGCCGACACCAGACATGCCGGTCCAAAGCCTGCAGGAGGGGCAGTAGAGCCCGGGAAGCAAGACGGGGGTGTCGGGCGCGGGGGCTGCACTTCACCGGCCTGTGGAAGCAATATGGTGGCAGCTCATCCGCCAGAATCACTTCCAGTGTAAAGCCGACACTAGGCTTTACCCATGTAAACAGAGTCCTGGCAGCTATAGTCTGTTTAAAGGGGGCCCGCTGCCATAGGATTTGTATTTCTGACTATAAGGTTCTGAAATTAACACAGCTCTGCCATGCCAAACATCCCTGTCTGGAAGACCAGGAGACCTAATTTTTCTCTGGTGCAGTGCAGTAACACTTACAGGCTTCCCCCACTCTCCCACCCTGTGAAAGGACAGTAAATAGAGAAGCAGTACACTGGTGAGCTCATCTCTCTGTCAGTCTGCTTTCTCCTTCTATTAGCATGTTCCTTCTACTACAGCACAACTGATTGGCTCAGTGTGCTGTATCTCCCTACCTCAGTCTAAACTTTTCTGTACAAGGACTGCAGAAACCTAATGTCAACTTAAATTCAGGTACTTACCCTGCTTGCATGTCAAATAAAATATGGACGTATTATTGAATACAGAGCTGCATTCATTTGCATCTTTCATTTTTGCCTGGAGTTTCACTTTAACTGGGTTAAACGGCGAATTAAAATATTTGCTTTGCGTTCAGCTTAAAGACCAGAATACACAGGTATGAGATCTATTATCTGGAATGCTTAACACTCTTTTTTGTTTAGCTCTGATTAAATATAATCAGTAATATGCAGAAAAATACTTGTTTAATATCCCAGATAACTCTGCCGATATTATGCTGTTCATCTGCTCTGCTCAGAATTATGCATAGTATATACATTTTATTGAACTCTTTTGCATGCACAACATTATTAATAACAATTAGAATTAATTGGTTACTTTTCCTTACACTTTTCTGGATTTACAATCATTCTATATCCAAATGTTTTGTACAGCTTTTTTTAATTTTTTATAATTAAGTGTTTAAATTTAAATTTTTACAACGTGTGCTTAAGTTATAAGAATGTAACCAAACCTACAGCAAATAACTTGTAAGAATTGTTTGCTTTTATTTCCTTAAGCACTGCTTAAAAAGGTGTGTTGTCTTTTCTTCTTACAGCATGCCTTGTCTGACAAAGCTACTGTGAAACCGTTTGATCCAAAGACAACTTGCTTGCAAGAATGTCTTATCACTACCTTTCAGGATTTGTACTTTGTGTCAGAAAGCTTTGATGAAGCCAAGGAAAAGATGAGGTACATTTAGTTGTTAAGAAAGAAAGACAGAAGCCAGAAAGAAAAAAAAAAAGTAGATCATTACTAGTGGTACTATTCTTACTTGCTTTTTTTTCTGCCTTTTAATTATTTAGAGAGTTTGCCAAGTCAATCAACCGTCCCTTCTCGGTTTACTTCAATCCTTATACCCAGAGTGTGGAAATCCTTAAGGACACCAGGAGCATTGAAAATGTTGTTCAAGACCTGCGAAGTGACCTAAACACAGTGTGCGATGCTTTAACAAAAATGAATAAATATTTGGGCATATGAGATTGGATCCCCGGAAATTCTCACTGGTTCCTCCCTTGGACTCCCACCCATTACTGGATGCAGTAGTGGTGTAGAGGTCAGCAGGTGGAGCCAGTTAGAGCTGCATGGGACCCAGGAGATTGACACTCCCAGAAGTGTTGCTTTCAACATGAGACCTCCATTGCTGGAGGCCTCCATTGCTGACCCCTCTTGACAATGCTAGTTGCTTGGCTGTCATGCTGACCTGACCCTTCTGCTTTTGAGTTATTAATGCAGAAGAAGTATGTAGGTAAAAATATCTGACTTGTCTCCAACTTTCCAGATCTACATACTTGTTCCAAAAGGTACTAAAGCCAATGTTTCAACATAATGGACAGGCAACAAACTTTTTTAAAGTAGGTCAGTAACGGCAGCCCCTTTTTCAATACATGCGTGCTAAAACATAATTTCTGTAGTGGGTAATGTTCTTTTCTGGTTCAATCGATATCTATATTATACCACATAAAATCAGCTTTAACTCTCTTTATATTTTAAAATCTGTGTAAAAAGAAATAACATTGCATTCACAGTATATTGAATTATATTTTTCTGTATAATACCATGGTGATTCAAATGATATAGTGTAAGTATTTTAATTTGTTTACCTTCCACATAGAATTTATTTCACATTGTTATTTAGTTCAGCAGTAACAGTCAAATCCTTACTCCCAGGCTTCTCCATCTCTCTCAATCAGGGTCCAAGTGAAAACAGCTGGAAAACCAATTTGAATAAAAATGCCTAGCCTGTATTTCTATTTACCAGCACATTAACAAAGACGTTCCCGCTTCTGTGCTAATGTTGGGAGACCAAACAAAAACATTTGTTTCTTCAGTCTGAAACTCAGGAAATATATGCACAGTATATTTGCTATAATTGCTTAAATAAGTGAGTCAATGTGAAGTGCTGATCTAGTTGTTCAATATCTGTAAAGACATTACTGATTAAGCTTGTTCTGACAGTGTAGAATCTTGTAAAGTAGAGAATGTACAAAGCTCACTTCATCCAGTCTGGAACACAAAACAGAACATTTAAGGTGATTGAGTTGGATTTTTTTTTTGCAATGCAGTTGCAGATTTAAATGAGGCTAAAAGTTGGAAGTGAGTCTTTAAAACAAAACTGTCACAGTACAAAAAAAGTTATCCTGTACTACATTGCGGGTAAATGCTGAATTCAAATATATATTTACTATTGTAAAATATTGTAATATTTTAAATTGATATTTCAGCTAAAATATTTTTATTTTGGATGAGGTTGAATGTGATATTTTAAATAAGGTTTAGAGTTAATACAAAACAAAAAAATTCCCAGCACACTTACTTGCTAGCCCGCAACAAAACAAATTACATTCTCTACCAATATGTGTTCAAAACAGAGGTTTTAGTTGTACAACATTTGCAAAATATGTGGAAACCACACTGCCTCGTCAATGCTCCTCTGTGTAGTGTGATCCTAACTCTAATCTATGAGAGCCTTCATATTGAAGCATATTTAGCAGTAGATAAATTGAATGCAAGTATGCCTAGAGGTGCCCCACTCCTCCTTAAGGGCCCAGTCACACCATATGCAGTGCGTTCCAGTGTGGTTCAAGCCAAGTCAGGCACCGTTCTGGGGTGGGAGGGGGTGTGTCGGTGCCATTCATGCCAATGAATGGCACCGACACAGACACGCCCCCACCCACAGTGTGATCGCCCGCATCGGAACGTGAGGTACAGGAATGCCCTCCATTCCAGTGCAGTGCGATCTGTAAAAATAGTGCATGTAGCATTTTTTTCAGATCGGAATTCAGTGGAACAGAACAGAGGGCATTCCTGTATCTTGCGTTCCGGTGTGGGCGATCCCACTGCGGGTGGGGGGTGTGTCTGCGGTGCCATTGACTTAAATGGCACCGACACCCCCTCTTGCCCCAGAATGCTGCCTGGCTTGATCTATGCGATCCAGTGCGTTCTGAGCTCAAACAGCACCAGAACACACTGGATATGGTGTGACTGGGCCCTAAAGGCACATGGACGCCCAGACATGGAGTTAACACAAGCAAACAGCTACAGATTGAATATATCTGAGGGAGCTGTTTACCTGCCATTCATACTTCTTTACATCCAGTTCCTTGATTTACCATGCTCTGTCACACACAGCCCTGTCTGGCAGGGCCGGGGACCTGATTTTTTTCTGCAACACTTATTGGATCCTTATTTTCCGTCTCCCTTGCCCACCCGTAGTGCTGCTGTATAGGGGATTGCAAGACACTAACACAAAGTGAAATTCAGGTATTTATACTGCTTGCCATTAAAAAAAATCTAATTAATACAGATCTGTATTTGTTGGGAACATTTTTTATTAATGCTTGGAGTGGGGTTTCTCCCGCACTGACAGGGTTGACTGCTCATTTTTGTCTAGGGTAGAAAAAAAATCAAAGTTATACTCACCTGATCCACTGAGCCAGCCGGCTATGATAGGGCTCCCTCCTGTCTGCCTTCTCCTCCACTTCAGCGATGGTATGTACCTTGGTGTCCTCACATCCTATACACACTGTGTTGAGTGTTACCCCAAATGAATAGATATGATTTACTATGTAAGCATTTACACCTACAAGTATTTAGTTATGAGGATTCAAGCATGGGATATTTGAGCTTACCACAACAACAGAAAATGTATTGGTATATAGTGATAAGACCTAAATAAAGTGAAACAACAATCTATTTATCTACCAAATGCAAAGAAAAATAATTAAGCATTTAATGACGTAATAACGGAATTACAGACAGTGGGATATATACCGTCAAACATAAATACGTATTTTTAGGAATACCTGTATAATTACTGATTACCTGTCATATGGTGGCCCCATTCTGGTGATCCTAAAGACTAATTTTTCCATTCATTGTTTGGACTGGTATAGTGCTTGCTCCCATAGACTTACTTGGAGTGGCAAGGATTGGTGGCCTCCAAGTACTAATCTAATCAATTTATAATAATCCTCTGTGGTTTGGATATTTTCAAATGCCCTTTGTTACCTGCATCCATTCCCCTTTCTATGCAAATTTTTAATGACCTAATTGTACAAGCCTTGGAGGGAAAATTACAAATTCCCACCTTATTACTTATTTAAATAAGGGGATGTTTTAAAGCAGTTAGTCAATGATAAAAGATAGTTTGCGCTCATTGTGCAGATAAGCAACCCTTAGCACCGACTTGTCTATGGACCCTATTGTTCTTGTCCTGACCATCTGAAATTTACAGGATACACCCGGGCAGATTAATAATTAAATTTGACATCCCTCTGTATTCAATCACCATGACAGGAAAGACACCTTTTGTATTACTCCCATTTAATCACTCAACATAGAATATATTTTATTACAAAAACCATATATTTCTGTTCATGGAGATTTTACATAAACCTTGTATGGTAACATTGAGATAAAGAAGAAGGAACCTAGAATTTGCTGCACATCTCTAACACAAAGCCATTTAGCATAGTTTGGTTATTTGGCTGCTGTTCCAGTTCAAATGGCTTCTTTCTTACTAAAAATCACTACATTCCATGTTAACAATGTAACACACACGGATGCAGATCAGAGTTGTAGCCAAGTGAACTGTAACCATGCATATTATTAATGCATATTTCTGCTGTTAATCTGAAGGCTATTAAAGCCCATCTAAAGCCTCTAGTCCTTTCAGAACTGTAACAGGCATTTTAAATGCAAGTTGTCATGTTAGATGTCTTAAAAAATGTAATGTATCTTTTTAACAATCAATACAGCTAGGAAGCTGGCTTTCTCCTTCACCCTGCTAGACAGTGTTGGAGTGGGTAGGAGGAACTGAGCACATCTTTTATATAATTTCTATAAGCTTCCGCAATTAGAGTAATGTGATGTCACTCTAACAGACTGTGGGCAGAGTTAGTTGAAGCTTTTCACTATTGGGGCAGTTTCAGTATCTCAGCAGCTGAATAGTGACAATGCTGCAGTAATTTCACTACAGAAGGAAGAATGTTGTCAACCTATAAATACAATTGCCTTTCTTGTGGTTCTACTGGTAAAATCAAGTTATTTACAAAATGTTCCAGGAGGTGCTTAGAAAATCCAGCGTTAGTGCTATGGACAGCCCGCATCACATATGTGATAGTTTGACCATAGTCCCACTATAATAGTCCCACACTGCAGATGTACATGCCTGTAGCTTTTCAGTCAGCACCTGGCCACACCTAGTTCCACCCATTGCTTTTTACTTTCTGGAATGACAGCACTGTATCTACTGCTAAAACCTTCCCACTGTGGTTTTAGCAGTAGATATGCGCACACAACGCAAGAGCAAAATTGTATATTGCATATATGCGCATATATGCGTGTATGCAAACCCAGAATGCATCATTCTTAATAGAAATTTTAATGCACTGCACGTACGTGCGCGCACACATGCGTATATATGCGTGTACGCGCATAAAATACGCAGAAATACGGGGCCTGGACGCATCTCGTGTTCATTTTTTTGCGTATCTTTAGGCAACACAAATATACGGCTCCATACGCAGCTATGTGTATGGAGCCATTTATTTGCATATGGGAAAATACGCTGTGCGCATCTATACGCAGTGTATTGTACGGCAGTGTGAATGAGGACTTACAGTTGTTTAAAGAGGGAGCTTGTCGGGCACAAATAAAGGAGGATTTGCCTCAGTCAGGGTAGGTAAAAGGTGTTTGCTACTAAATGGGGTTTGTTCATCACATAGTAACTGGATTTGGTACATATTTAGATTGTCCTATGGGAGACTTTAGTTTTACATTCCCTTCAGGTTTAAATGTGCCTTTAATTTTTAAAAAATGTAGCGTTGTGCTGACATTTACCCAGTAAATTGTATAGCTTATAATTTTAATGTTAAAGAAGATGTAATATCGGGGGGAGGTGGGGGGGAATAATTAATCTCAAACCAAAGATGACAAAGTCTACAATTAACTTATGTTGTTTGTACATTTTGAATTACTCATTCAAGACTAAAAATAGATGTTTTCTTTTTCACACAATAACATTTTCTTGTATGAATCCAAAATGAATAAATGAATAAATGTTTACTTAATTTTACCACACTAAATGATTTGTTACTCATTCTTGATTGTTTTGTTGATAAGGTTAAAGCTACCATATGTTTACTACACCACATTGTGGTACAAATATCAAACCTTTATTTCATAACATGGTGTGAATAGATAATATGCAGTAAAGTGTAGCAGCAGCAGCATCCAAGTTTCAGTAATTTAGTGTTGTTTATCAAATTCTAATTTGTATTTGGTTGCTACTCCCACAGAAATGATCATACATTAATAAAGTAAGTTAGATATTTCTATGAGCATATTTAGTGGGAGCTAATGTATCTAGAACCTTGAAATGCTTTTTCTTCTTGAAACTTTAGCAATCAAAAATGATGCTGGGTGAAATAAATAAATACAGAGGACAAAAAAGCTAGATCTGGGTATGTACGTTGTATAAATTGCAGGAAAGGAAAGTATGGGCGTGGGCAGTATCAACCAGCATGAAAGCAATATCTGACTGACTGCTATGTGCAACTCCCCAACTTCCCTTTCTGATGTTTTTTTATGAACCAGGACTGTTAGCACACTAAAACTTAAAGGACCACTTTATTAAACATGATTACATACAGTACCATTTTCTGTGTTCTGTGGAGATGGAGACGGGTGGAAAATGAAGAACGGTAGCTCCTCTTAATAGTAGGGACTCCTATGTTTCATCAGCATTTACAATGTATGGGGAGAGAGAGAGAGAGAGAGAGAGAGAGAGAGAGAGATACTGCTGCTGTAGCTCTCTGAGGTGCCTATTTATAACAGAGATCTGTTAATCTTCAGAAGACGTCAGGTGACGAAACGCGTCAAGGGGCAGATCTTTTCATTGATTTGCACACCATTTATAACAGAGCTGATTCCATTTCAAGGTTACCATTCTTAAAATGCAATGTCGCATATCATGAAGTTCTCTCTGCTTAATGTTGCTCATTGGGATTGGAGGCAAGGTTGGTCATAAGATTGTAACATGACATGTGACTATGTTCTCCTCCCAGCATTTTTTTAACTCTGTTCATTTAAATAGCACTTCGCTGGTTTTGAAATATTGATTCCGGCAGAGCAATAAGCACATTTTTAGAGTGCACTGATGTGCTTTTTAAATGTGCAATTATTTTTATGTAGCTGTATGCCTGCAGTAAGGTCATACCACTGCTGTATAAAAAGATCAGCTAATGTGATTTCTATTATTCGCATTTGTAAAAAATTAAAATTAACAAACATTTAAGGTTACCTGCATTGAGAAGCAGGTGCCATGTGGCTGAATATAACTGCGTACATTTTAAGTAATGTCCAAGGAGCCCTTTGACCCAAGGTTTTGAATTATACAAAAAGCGACTTCAACTCTAAAGTGAAACACTCATCCCTTTCTGCCTTCTACACATTACTCTTGGTTTCTCTGAAATACGCAGCCTCATTGATCAATAGCGAGGTGCTAACAAATGGTAGCAGAAGGGGTGGGCTAGAGCTCTGACTTCAGAATGATGTCACTATTTGCACATTTAAACTTCCTGTGTTTTAGGACTTTTGAGTCAATCTGAAAAATACCTGAAGCTCTGTGTTGGCATCTCTACATATCTGGCTTTCACACCCAGTAGCAGTTTACTCATCACAGGTTCACTTCATTTTAAATACTTATACTTTATTCAGGTAATCTCCTAAAATACTGTCACATTTATATAGGACTGCTACTAAAACCTGACAGTTTACATAAATTAATTCAGATATTTGCAGTAATTAAACACTGTTCACAGTTTTACCTTTAATTACGTAAATGTACTGCAGTGGTATGGAAAATATTTAGACTATTCAGTTCTTCTCCAGATGTGCTGTCGTGACACAAATATGACACTGTACTTCTATTCTGTTAATATTAAGATGTAGATGCAATCAGTGCAACTCCATGATTAGCTATGCAAATGAATGATCAAATTAATATAATCCAGAGTAGGGCTGAATAAATAAACACATGAAATCTAAGGAATTGACAAATATTCATGCATGGATGTCAACATGCATTCTAAATATTTATGTAAATTAGTCGTTTTTAATTACAATAATGATCTACATTGAGAGACGCGAAGGTGTAGGAAAAATTGCATTAATATCAATACACAAAAAAATGCATATTTCGAACCTGTCTAAATGTTTTTCATTTTCTCCCTGCCCCATCTACAGTACTATCTGCTACACGCTGTAGCAATATTCTCAACAGACACATTTTTGACAAAGTTGTATATGGATTCTGAAGTGATACTACAAAGATATCAAAAATCTGCACACTGTTGTGATTGAGTGGTATCAAATCTTGGTGAAATATTAATAATAGGGTGGTGTCTGAATTATATTTAGATTTAATAGACAGTGCCTCCAGCCGATTATGGCAAATAATAAATAACTTAACAACCAGTATGAATTCAGTTCAGACACTTGATAATGCACCCCAAACCACTTCCCTGAGTTCTTTGAGCTTATGGTGATTTCTTACCACAATATATAAATATCTCCCAATTACACTAATAAATCAAAATAATGTATTAATATACGAGTATAATCATATATTTCTGTACAAAACATAAATTACTGGTGATTACAGGTCAAACACACAATCAATGAAATAAATGTAAATAAATTATCAGAAAAAAACAAAAATAACTAGACACCTTTTAAGATTGTTTCTGACTCTCCATGGCCATAGGAAAGACAGAAACGTCTCTCAAAAGTAAATATTCCCTTGTGATCCTAACGATTTATGAAGATAATAGGTTTACTATTCTAATAGGGATAACAAGCAAAACAGGGGTATACTTACAATAGCAAACTAGTTACATACAAATCTGTACCCAATTTAACCATACTCAATACAATAATAGAAAAAGATGTGATAAATTATCAGAATAATTCACCCTGCATACTGTTAATTAGAATTGTAAACAAAAACACTAATAATAAAATGTAATCGCGATGATTTCGGAGTAAAGAAAATTAATTCCTCATATATGATCAATATCTCACCAATCCTTCAAAAGAAAATGTTCAGAGTCTTATTGGATGAGATGATGGCTCGTTTTAGGCAGCAAGGGTTAATTAGTGACAGTCCTTATGTTACATCCAGGAAGTTTTCTTCAGACTCTTCCTTCTCACTCCGTCTCTTTCTCCCCTTTTCTTCCTCTGTATTTTATATGGTTTTGAGAGCATTGTTCATATTGGCGACTCCCCAACCACTACTTACTTTCTTCCAATTGATTGGTTCAGAAATGGTAGTTGATTGGTATGATTCACTCATATCGTCTGCACTCAGTTGAGTAAGCCTTGGATGTGTTTGATAACTTACTCAACCTTAGACAATAATCATGGGTGATATCAATCTTGAAACAATCGGGCGAATTAGCTGTCTTGGAGTTTTTATGTTTCTTGGTTAATTTTTCATATGGGGCAAAGACATCCTTAATTTGGGTCTTTCTTGTTTAATTTCTTTTATTTACTGACCTTGAAGTCTTAAAGGTCTTTCAGCATTGTCAATTGTGATTACATGGTTACTCAAATCTTAGACTTAATTTGCAATGTTTATCTCTTTGAATTTAGTTGGTTAGTACAATAGGTTCTTTTGTATTGTTTGTTGCTTAATTTGTACACAATAGGCTATTTTGGTTGATTAATTTACCTGTCCAGCACAGACTTTTGGCCTGTTGCACAGAAATGTTTGATTTAGTTTCTGTACAAGTATCCTGTACTGTAGTAGTGTAGTTCATCAGTTTTTGTAATTTTATATAGAAATACCCTGACAACACTGTTATGGTAATATCAGATAATATCAGATATGCACATTCAGTATTAGAGCTTTTTAATTAAAATTGCTGCAGTTGTTCAACATTACCCCTGACATTACTTAACACTGGTTAAACCATGCATATTCCCAGGTTGTGTTCTGGAAACAATTCCACAAACAGCATCTTAGCACAGTGTTGTTCATGCTAGTGAGGAATGCCATGTTTTGCAAACCAAAAGAAATCTCCTTGGTGCTGTCACCTTAGTACTCTTGTGCATTTCAATAACACAACACCAGAGTATTTCTCCAGTTTCCTGTCCCATATTAGTGATTAGACACAGCTGTAATGTAGGGTAAGATATTATTAGGTAATGTATATCAACCATTGCCCATCTGTAATGAAGAGTAAGGTGTCATTGAGTAGGGTATATCAACCACTGCCCAGCTGCAATGATGTCAAGGTTTCTTATTCTTCCTTGTCCAGTTGCTTGCAGCATGGCCTGTGCAGTGTTTCTGACACTGTTGTTCCTCTTTGGCACCCTCTTATTACCAGGCCCATCATTCTGCATCCACTTGCAAAACTCCTGACAAATTCCTGTCTCAGAGTGATAATGCAAACACCAGCTCACTATTTAACCATCAGCTTGTCCATTCAGTCTGCCTTTGTGTGTTCTGATCTACCAGGTGCTCTGCAGTTCCTGTTCTCCGTGTATTGACTGAGCTCCTGGTTCCTGACCCTGGCTATTGTTTCCATTCATCCTGCTCTCAGTGTTCACTGACCTGGTTTGGCTGACTACCTGCTTTGGCATCTGACCTCTGGCTTAATACTGATGACGTCCTGGACTTTCTCTATTGTTTTTTTACCAATTATGTTTATTGCTGTTTTCAATAAACTCCTTTTATTTTTTAAACCTACAATTTAAGTTTCTGTCTGGTTTCTTGGTTCCCTAACAAATGAATAGTGAGATATTATTGAGTAGTGTATATGAACCACTGTCCATCTGTAATGAATAGTGAGATATTGCTGAGTAGTGTGCACCAACCACTGCCCAGCATAAATTAATGCAGAGTGGGATATTATTGTTTACCCAAATTATTGACATCCATGCACGTTCTAGTGTGTTTGTTTAACACATCCTGGTCATTGAATGTAGTGTCAGGGATGCTTGTGATGACCACATCTCATTCAATGATGTCTTACTCTTGTAAACCTCCATGAAGTAAAACAACATGCTTACTGTACTATATAGATTGCATTTGAAACTTGAGGACAAGTGTACACAAGTGACTGTGCTGTTTGCAATGGTTTGGAGGTCTTATTTCGGACAATGGTGCAGTTCCTATCTGTGCTGACCATTTACTAAATAAATCTAAACAGCATATGCAGCACTTAGAAGACTTTCAGGTTTTGAGGAACCCCGGAAATAATTTTAATATTAAACCTGTGCTTGAGTTTTACTGCACAAATACTCTGTGGCTAAATACTTTATATTCAGTGTCAAAAATACTTTTGGATTGATATTCAGTGGTCCAATATATTTGCATTGGTGTTCAATGGAAAGATTAAACTTGCATTGTGGTGCCTTTCATTGCTGGTGCTCTGCATTGCTGGTGCATTGCGCGCTACTGTAATTCAATACACTGAGGTGCACACATTATATCATTATAATGCATTTTACTGCATGTTACCCCAATGCAAAGATCTGAATGGGCCCTAAGGATTCCATCAGGCATATAATAATCCAACCATGATAGTCAGCATTGGAACTAAAGGTGCTGTTGAGGTGATGAAAATCTGCTGCAATGGCGGCCATCAGGGAAACACAGAGGACACCCCTGGGTAGATATAAATCTGCAATGGTAGCTAGCAGTACAACCCCTGAGGGCCTTTTGTGGAATCCCTGAAGAAACCTAGTGCTAGACTGTCCACCTTATCCTTGCTTCTCTACTTTGCAAGTCACTGACCTCAAACAACTGCACAGCCAGTGAAGTCAGAATTCCTGACCTGTATCTTAGTTCTCAATATATGAAAGGGTAAGCCTTAAACTTTTACCTTTACAAGTCAAATCATATTTTCATCCTAACAGATTCCTTTTAGGATTCTTGGAGTTGTAAGTAGACCACCATAGGTTGTGAATAGGGAATAGATGCTGTTACAGGAAATGTACTGTATGTTAAACTGTTTATTGTTTAACACCTGGTAAATACGAATGCGTTCATACAAATAGTGTTCTTACAGTCTAGTATATGTCAGTTAGTATATGTTACTATCTTACAGATAGTAATGTCAAGAGGAGTAATTGTCTAGGGGCTCATAAAGTAATTACTACTCTGAAATAGAACAGGGAGATCAGATTACACACATTGGTGGCTGACTTACAAAGAACTTAGTGATATCGCTTTTGCACACCATACCAATGTAGTCCAGAATTCACCCGGTGCTGGACCAACTAGTGGATGGTGCCACAGTATACATTTTGCAGGATATGTTGTTCGCACACCATTCAGCTTTAGAGTATCATCTTTTATTGGTATTCCTTCAGCATCACATATAAATGCAATGTTTCGCAACTTAGCAGTGCCCATTTGTCAGACAAAGTATCAGACCCTTGACAAAAGGGCCCTGTGAGGTCCTGAAACCTTGCATTTATGTATGATGCTAAAGGAATACCAATAAAAGATGATATTCTGAAGCTGAATGGTGTGCGGACAACATATCCAGGAAAATTACTTGCAAAGAAGAACACACCGTCCCTCCTTCTGCTGAAAAAAGTTAAATGAAAATGAATATGTCTGACTTACGTAAAAAGGGTGCTTACAAGCATGCAAACAGCACTAGATTTCCTTAATAGAAGGCCTGCATTCTTTACAAACTGAGTATACACCAAAACCAACAAAAATATGCTGTTTGTACATTTTTATGTAGTGCCTGGGGCTCAATTTAACCTAGGTTATTATAAACCAAACCAATGCTGGTCAAAGTATAAACATAAATGAATATATTTAAATGAATAAAAATTAAAAAAAACCCATACAGGTAAAACAGTACTCATTACAATAATCAAATATTCTTACATAAAGGCTAAACATAACATAACATTTCACAGCCGGAAGAATTATTTTTATATTTGGTTTACATTAGGATAAAAAAATCACATAACAGATTACATTAATCTAGAAGCTAATCGTATTACAAAAGTCACTTTTTACAAAGCACAAATTGAACTGTTATACTTACCTTAAATGAAAGAGTTTGGCTTCAAAAAGTTCAATAAGGATGGACAGATCTCTTCTTTCTGGTCAGTCAGCAGCAGAATTGTTTCATCTAGACGCTGCAGGAGATTGGAAGCTTAATATCTAACAGTGTCATTCCAAGTAAAAGCTCCCTTCTTTGTTCTTACAAAGAAAATGTAAGTTAAAAGAGCACTTTTAAAGCAAACCTGGAGCTGCACATAGTTGCCTAATTTAACATTGTCCACACATAGCAGCCACCTCTTAATGCTTGCATGTTAGTTCCTCCTCACTCAGAGCACTCCAGGGCCCAGAATGCCTCGGTGTTGATCTGGAGAATTACCTGATGCCTGAGACTAATACCTGAGAATTACCTGATGCCTGAGAGATACAATGAAAAAGGAGGTAAAGTAATTCTAAATTGACGTTTTGGTCATCTTCAATACTAATTATCTTCTGTTTTTGATGACAATCCTAATGGACATATCTGATACTTACTATATGATCACCCCTACAAAACAATTATAACATGTAACTTGTAATATTCCTTTATTTTATACTTTCTTTTATCATTTGACACCATTCTAAGTTTCCTAGTTTGGAGATTGGGGGTATTGCTTAAAATATTCTAAATATTAAAGCTTGTTGGATATTTTCAATCATATTATCTGAATAACCAATTTCATATGCAGTATTTCACTTATATTCTATTAACACTACTTTAGCATTTCCTCTTTTAAAGTAAATTACCACAAAAAGAGCCTGACATGTAACATGCTTGCCTAATCCAGCGCATAAGATCCCTCCTTAGCACCCCCTGTTCCCAGAATGCACTTACTTCCTAAGTAAGATTTTTGTGAACAGGTGTGACCAATGCTAGATATTGTTAGTGAGTAGAGTCAGATTTCTAAATAGCAAACATAGGCCATGGTTTGGAGTAGCAGGTCTTGCAGGGTTGGCACAGAACCGCCCACATATGTTGCTAGCTCATTGCTACTGTGTCAGTAACACTTTCTTATGGGTTGCCTTGGTTGCTGTCCCTGCACTGTTTGGTCATTTTTATTGGTGGATTAGCGTACTGTTCATGCTGAAAAATGGTATACTGAAAAAGAATGGGAAAACTGTAAATTTTAGCCTCTCTGCTTCCAGATTCAGTGTGAGTTGAATGGCTATAACCTCTGATTTTGCATACTGTGTGACACTAGGGCCAGCATGGCACAAGATAGGTGGCCTGGGAGTCAGGAAATATAATTTTAAAATAAACAGTTTCTTGATAATCTAGGAGTAATTCTCATGGAGTGCCCCAGGGGTAACAGCTTTGCTTTGGTTTCAACCAATATATTGAATTTAAAATTGAATCGATAAATTGAATAGAAAATTATGATCCTACAAAAACCTTCTATATGGAATTGGGATTCATAAATAATACATTTTCTTGTTACCCCATGGCCTGGGAGTTCTTTTCTTTTAAACCAAACTAGCTAATTTACGGTAGAAAATGTTAATTCTCTCATGACAGTTATCAGGGTTGGTTTTCAAACATATACAGAAGATCTTACCTAGAAAAAAAGAGAACTTTTTTTATTTATACAATAGAACAAATGTATACATCACATACATTAATAAACCCATTCCCAATTGTTTATTATTTTGTTTTAAATAAAGCTTAAGGTACCACAACCATATATACAAAACAGGTAAAGTTTCATATTGCAAACAAATATTCTTCTACCTCTACAGACAAAAAATACCACTTTAAATTAAAAACAGTTAGAGAAAAAAAGGCCACGCCTTAATAGAATCCCTTATATAAGTAATTGTAGTCCAAAATAAACTTGAATATAAACTGCGGAGTCTTGAATTACTCCCAGTTATGATATAAAATGTTGCATGCATTTTCAAGAGAAAACAAAAGACCAAACTTTGCTCCTTTTGTGCAATAGAAGTTATGCATTACTGTAATCATAGTATAACAAAAATAGCATAGCGTAAAAAGTCTTATAAAACCATGAAGTCTGAACATAAGTCTGGCATATTTATGTCTCTCCACATGATTGCAATTCAGTTAGGAATAAAATTATAATTGTACTTAAAGAAAGGGTATCACCAAACTAGTTTCCATTTCTCTTTTTTGGCCCTTTTTGTAGCACTAGGTACCCACATGCAAAAATATAAACTGCCTCACAGGTTAATGATCAGACGTCAGCCTTAATATTTGTATTTATTTATTGTGCGTCATTGTAAATACAATATTAAATAAATATATATATAGTATTCAATATATTATGGCCGTATTATACATGAAGACGGTAAAGTTACTTGAATT
This sequence comes from Nanorana parkeri, assembly GCF_000935625.1. Classification (NCBI taxonomy): domain Eukaryota; kingdom Metazoa; phylum Chordata; class Amphibia; order Anura; family Dicroglossidae; genus Nanorana; species Nanorana parkeri. The sequence goes on from NW_017306586.1 coordinate 554,824, forward strand.
ATTTTAACTGATCTTCACAAAGTGTATGACTGATAATAAATGATCAGAGGAATTAGCTGGCCCTTGTTATGATGTGACTTTTAAATCAGAGAAAGCTCTACAACACAAAGACTGATGCCTTGTGTACAGTCATAAAGTTGCATAATAATGTGTTCTTTTTTGGTCAAACGTTGAAAACTCAAAAAGCAAAACATTTTTATTCGATAAAACTGATTTTCACGCAGTTATTATAGTGTCTTTGGGCAATGTGAGGCAGGTGCTGTTTTTGTTTTGAACTTAAAGCACCAAAAGACATCAGTAAAACATCAGTAAAATAATAAAATATTAACAACAGTTAAGCCTATACACCCTTCTCCTCTTGTGATGTCTGCCAATTAAAATTCTCACTGCCTTGGGCTGCTCTGCTGCAAGCAGCCTTTACATCTTGCAGCACCCTATCCTCCTGATATCCGCAGTCTAGTCCTTGTACATTCACCACTACTTATAGAAAACTGTAGCTGATCTGTGCCTAGCTAGGTACATGTGCCCAGCATGGTCATTATTTTGTATGGCCAAGAAGGTTCCAGGTGACATCATAGCCCTGGGCAGGCCAGTAGATAAATAGGTACTTTTCTTTGCATCTGAGGTCTGTCATTTAATAAAAAATAACATCAGGCAGGTTGGTTGTGTGCTACAAGCTTAACCGCAGTTCACACTTAAGGCTTTTTTTATTTTTATATCAGCTTCAAAAAACTTGTCCACAGAGCATCACATTGGATATACTTCCTGAGCCCTCTAAACACTTCAACTCTACTCTGGGAGTACTAAATGCAAATCTTAATCTTGATGGTGACTATAACTTCAACAAGCATTATTGTAGCTCTAATAAGCACTTACTAAATGCTTAGTTAATGCCTGATAAACCTTGCTAAATGCCTGCCAATGCAATGCTTTTTAGAGTTGTGTTTAGACATCAAAACTATTTTCCTACATGACAGTCATTACAAGTCAAACATTAAAATAGGTAGTCAGCAGGTTGATCAAATAGATGCTTCACTACTGAGCATATTTTGTTAGTATGCCTTGCCTTCTCATTTGTTACCATGCTGCTGCATGCACACTAGCTTGAGGAATGTAGTACTAGGGGCTGCCTTCAGTGTGCAACAGAAAAAAAGCATCAGGGAAAAACAGACCATACTGTTTCTCTCAGAAGCAGAAAAGCTGAATAAATATGTTTATGCTTTCTTACTTAGCTGTCGTTTTATTCCACTTCTCTGCTCATCGATAATATTGATGGTTTGAAAAATGGGGCAGAGGATGGCCAGGTGCACCCAAACTGAAGGTTGTCTGTACCACTGGGTCCCCAAAAAACTGTTGGCTTAGTAAATAATTAGTTGGACTCTGCACTAAAGCCAAATACAAAGGTAGTGAAGATGGTCAATTTTATTCTTCTTGTTTTTCAGATATGCAAAACCTATTAGGAAGGCCTCTCTCTGCTTTTTATCATAAAAATACATACAATTAAATCTCCACAGAGAGCTTTCATTTTTACAGTACTGTGTTCCCAGGAACGGTGAATTACAGCAATAGCCATGTCTGCCTAGACATTACTGAACAAACTGTCATAAGCTTCAAAGCATCATAATTGCTCTTCAGTACTAATGCTAAGGTTGCTCTTTACCTTTTTTGTATGACATGTCACTTTTCGTGTGAGTAAATGCATGTACCAGTAATATAACAAGGAAAGTTTCCATAAATGTGACGTGCACATACTTGACATTTTTTTGTTGCAATGTTAATGTTCCCTTTCAGGCGAACAATATAAAATGGTAAAAAAAAGTGTTCAGTATTCCATCAATGAACAGCAGGTGACTAAACAAGTTACCAGATTTCCTAAAAGTGTAATAGTTAAAGTGACATTAAAGTCAAAAATCTTTTTCCCTCCCCCAATGTTAATTAAAGCACTTACCTTAAATGATGTTTCTTAATCCGATCTTCTTCTTTCCTGTCATTTTCATCTGTCCCTCCAGCGCTGTGGCGGGTCTCCGATCCAGCGTTGACTCCTCTGTGGTTGCTGTTCCTTCCTGGCCCACGGTGTCTGCATGCAGGTGCATGCGTCCATAGACTTACCTTGTGTCTCTCCTCGCGTCCCGGCTGAAGATGTGAACTGCACATGCGCCTGCCCCAAGATGCTTTCCGGCCGCCCGAGAATTTTCACCTTTTCGGACGGGAGCGTGCGGGGAAGACACAGGAAAGTATTAACATTTTTCAAAGCGTTTTTTTTTTGGTTATTTTTTACACTTTTTGCATACATCTACTGCTCGCTAGCAGTGGATATATGCAAAAAAACCGGAGGGTTTAATAACCCTTTAATAATATAAAAAGTGGACTGTTCAAAATTGTAATAGGTTTTCAACTGTCACCATCCCACAGTATATCTATAACATGCACATTGAGAAAACAGGGAGTTTAATTGTGGCATTAAAGATTGCAAACATATATTTTGGTATTCACAAACACCATACATTCATACACATAACAGTTAGAGTAAAATCTAGAACAAACATATACAATAATATTGTACAAATATAATTCACCAAATACAAAGTAAAAAATACCAGGAATGCAACAATTATAAAACAGTATTGTGATAAATCCCATATTGTAAAATATTAGGACAGAGCAATCCATCCCATGATGTACAACTGTAGAGATGCAGAATGCTTAAAGAACTGTCTCATCCCTGCCACCACCACCATGACTGCCAAGGCGTAAGTAAAGAGAATAACCGATTAACAGAACTATCATCCACAAGAGCCTTAGTAACCATTTCACTGCCAAGCCATGCACTACCTTGTAACCTTAGCTGGCCAGACCATTTTTGCCAATTTCTACTTTTTTAAATTTTTTACTTACAGCTTTCAGAATTTGTAAAAGACCCTCCAAACTATTCTTATTCTGAAAGCACAGGACTCATAGAATAAAAAGATAGTGCTACTGATTCAATAGGTCCCACAATAGTTCCACAAATGTTTATTAGTTGTATATTTGCAATAAAAATACACTGAAATCATTATCATTGCACACAAAAACAACATAAAAATATATGTAATATAACATAACCAAAACTTCCTACTAAGGGGTCTATTCACAAAGCTGCCGAGGGCAGCCGAGTGAATGACCGATCAGAAGTGAAGTGAGCCGAACACTGTTCGGCTATTCACTTCAGGCTGGTACGGCTGATTTCAGCCGATATACGGCTTGCTTCGTGTGGATTCAGCCGATATACATCGGCTTGCTTCGTGTGGATTCGGATCAGCCAACATGCTCAGCATGTTCGGCTGACCCAAAGTTCAGAAGGAGTTCGACTCAGCCGATCCAACATCTGGATCGGCTGAGCCGAACCTCCGAAGCCCGTACAGCACCCCCTCGGTTCTCCTGAACCAAAGGGGTCCTGGGGCCGAAGCCAGCCGAAGGATCGGCCGAAGCTACGGCCAGATCCTTCGGCAGCTTTGTGAATAGACCCCTAAATCTAATAGACAAAACTGTATTGAGTCAAGAAATAACAAATATTTGTACATTTTTAATTGCCCCTTTTTGTGAAATGGTGAAACTCGTGATGGGCAAACTTGCTAGGGTTCAATTGGCAGGTGTATTTGTTGAAAAGTTCAGAAGTTGCTATCTTTAATGCAAACCCCATTAAAGTCAATGATAGGCCAAATCTTGAAATGTGATTCTCTCCATTTGCTAGACTAATAGGCAAGGGATTCACACACAAAGTTCATTGGCGCAGGGTAGTTCCCTGGTATACATGTACCAAAATAAAAAATGTTTTTAAAAATTTAGTTTGGCTGGGAGCAGTGATTTCAATCAAGCATTTTCGCTTTCTGCACACATGATATAATCCCCATGTTAAGCCTGAAAATTACTTCAAACCCCCAAAACATTATACATTTTCTGAAAGCCAACACCCTGTAGAATAAAATGGTGTTAGTTTTTATGTTGCATGATATTGGCACAACTCTTTATCAAACCCCAAAACATTTTTATAAAATATAAAAGATGAGGTTACGATGAGTAAATAGATACTCAACATGCCCAGGTTAAAAATTGCAAGTGTCTGACAAAAATTCAGTACCCTAGAAAGTACATTGACAATGCTTTAAAAGCCCCTACAGGTTATCAGTTTAGAGATACACACATAAATATTGGCCCAAGAATTATTGCTCTGACTCTGGCGTGCGCAGCGATACCTAATGTGTAGCGCGATCAACGTTTTCGTATGTAGGCGCACCCGTTGTATGTTTGTATGTCTAAGGGATCAGAAGAGATGCAATCTGCATCACTCCAGGTCCCATAGAGCGGAGGGGAGATCGCTGAACAGAAGTTCACCGCTATCTTCCCCAGCTTCCAGCTGTCACCCGACATGCCAGTCTCGGGCCCGCAGTAAGTGCAGCGGAACTCAGGACACATGGCGGGAGTGTCAGGCGGGGGTGTCAGGCGGGGGGATGGGCACTTTTCATGCCATAGAAGCGATCACCAGAATCACTTCTATTGTAAAGCCAGCAGCCAGCTTTACAAAGGTAAAGAGAGTACCGGCGGCTAAAGCCGCCAGGAGTCTGTTTACAGGGATGTGCTGCCAATGACGTACTATGCACATCCGTGGACGCGAAAAGGGTTAAATAACATGCTTGGGGAACCCTGAATCTGCCTGTGAAAGGGCCATCTGTTCAATGTATACAGCCTACTACAGCAAAACTGACAACTCCCAGCCACAAGTTTCTATTTGTAAATAAAGTTGCTGGGGAATCCCTTCATCTATAGATGTTAAGGGAGATGTTAAGGGAGGACCCCCTTACCCCCCAAAAATGACGTGGGGTTCTCCTTAAATTCCATACCAGGCCATTTGGATCTCTGAAGCAACCATGCACTTTTAGTGGAATGGTGAATGCAGCCGACATAAGGTATACTGACCTGGCTAGCTGGAAGTGATACCTTTTAAATAATCATTATGTCCAAAACTGAAAGACTATTACTGTCATAAACCAACCAGATTAAATGCATTAATATTGAGAGATTATATGAAATCCTTTAGAAGATGAATAGGACCTGACCACAACATTAGGACATTGTTGATGTACCTGTGCCAGGATTCTATATGGCACAGGTACATCCACTAATCCTCCCTCAAAAAAAGACAAAACTTCCCAACTCCCCTGGTACAGATTGGTGTATGACAGTGCACAGTTATAAAGTAAAGGAATTGTATTCATATGGTTTAATGCTTAGTTTATTGAGAAACATTTAGCCCTCTAGAATGTGTAATGCTGGAATAGAGCATCTTCACGTCAATATATACAAAAGTGGTTTAGGATGATACATACATATTGTTTAAAATAGCAAGAAGGTGTATAGTTTCTCTAACGTAGAATTGTAGGCACTCAACTTGAGGTTGGAGAAAATTTCCACGAAATGCATTGACATCAATTCTGATTAACATTTGTGCTATACATTAATTTTTACTGTAATGTGTTGTAAAAACCAATGTTTACTATTTTATGGTTTTTATTTGGAATACTAAAAAACAGTATTATTTTTATCTTTAGCTCTATGTTTACAATCTTTAATGCCACAATTAAAGTCCCTGTTTTCTCAATGTACATGTTATATTGTCCTACCTATACTTTCAACTTTAGCCTTTTACTAATGGGACAGATATAAATGGAGTTCTATTATGTTTGTACAAATCACAAACAAAAAAATCAATGATTCTGTATATTAAACTGCCATTATGCTCTGTTTGAATATACTGTACAAGGTAACAATATTTTTTTCCATACAACATTAAATCTGATTATATTGATTATACATTTTAACCATCATTAATTATTAAAAAATGAAATTTCAGAAATAAAGACAGTGCACAGGACCTTGCATCCATTAAAAATCTATTTTTTATAACTGATTTCCACTGACAGAGACAACTGTTGTATAGCTGTATAGAAAGCACAATGCATATTATTGGCTAATCTTTTCATGATTGCTGTAGTCTCCAGTTACCCATGGTGCCACTGATAGACTCACTATATTCTACTGGTAGCATGGTATTATTTCTAATAGGATTGTCAGAACATAGCAGAAAGATGTTTTAGTAGGGGAGCCCTGAAGAGGAGCAAAAACAATTGAAAGTTTCCTAAAATTAATCACAAAATATTCAGCACTAAAAAAAATCTACTATTTGCATTTTACCATGTTTTACCCTATTGTGACCAACATTTTCCATCAGTTGTGTGTATATGGCATGGAGCTGCTTTGCATAAGAAGAATATAAAAGTAAGGATATAGCAACCTAATATAAGGATAGTGGCAGCTTTGTAGTTGTCACTCTTGTGTTGTTCCTATTAAATAATTCAGCATGATACCTCAATTACATTTTCAGATTTTTGGTCATATTTAATAATATAATAGGAACAATTAGTGGTTTAAATGATGTCAACAGTAGATTCTTGTACTGAGCTAAAGTCATACCTTTTTTGATTAACTTAAGTTATTAAACATGCAAGCTTTTGGAACCCATTAGCAATTCATATGTTTAATGTCTGAGAAAGGAATCAAACCTGTTCAAACTTTTCACATGGCTTCAATTATATCATAGTAATTGCATATTGGTACTTATAATCTTTTATAAGGTTGAATTATTTTTTTCCTTTCATTTTTACACTGAACCACTTTGTTGACGTGAACTCACGATTAATCATAAATGTAGAAATGAAGCAAGCAGAGAACCCAGTACTGTTACATGTTTAGAGACAGTAAAAATCCAGCATAAAAAGAGGAAGAAGTCAGCATACTGTACAGCAATACCCATTTATTTCATATCAAAACTTAATATTCAGCAATCAAGCACTGATTCTTATTTAGTACTCACTGGTGCAGCTGCATGAACATCTAACCTTGCACCAGGTGGTACAAAATACAAAATTCAAGAGTTGATTGTAAGCTATATAAGGTGTGAAGATCTATAGAGCATAAATACAATATTTAGCAGATAATGGCAACAATAAAATTAATATTCTTTTAAAAATACAGATAGATTTCTCATGGGTGTTGCAGCACCACAGTAAAACATCATTACCATCTTAGATTTTTTTAAAATCTCATAATATACTGTATTAAATTAATAATAAAAAAAGAGATTTTTTCAGGGTGCAGTGGCACTAGGGTCTCATCAAAAATGGGCATTGATCAATGGAGCAGGCCATGAATGCAATTATCAAATTGAACATCATTCATAAAATAAATGTTTCCAAGGGTACTATAGTACCAGAGCATAATTGGTGAAGGACTCTGACCCACAGAGCAGTTAAAGTTACTGATGAATATATATAGAATAGAGGATTCGTTATAAGAATTTTCTGTAGATACATGCGTTATTATTAGTGCTTGACTTTAAAACTCAGACTATACAGTGTGTTTTGATAAAATAATAAAAAAAAATCATATGTAAGATGAGATTTTAAAGTTAGAAAACATATCAACCTATTGTATCTTAACCCATAAACCAGGCAGGGCATCTAATAATAAAATAAATAATTCACCTCTGGAAAGAAGCACCTCTGAAAAAAATGTATTGTTCCAGAGGAGCAGTACCACTTTCCCCCATATAGCAATCATAGGGCCTGATTTACTAACGCAAACATCACATGCCTGGTGTGTGTGTGCATACATGCGCAAAAACATGCGCAACCGTATTTATGAAGCAAACACAAGCATTCTGAAATGACATCACGCCTAGAAGCCATATAGTTCATATTTACGTACAAGTACGTGAATGCGCGTGAAGCTATACAACATGCAAATAGTTACAAAAATTTAAAAAGAGTGTTTAGCATGCAATTACTTATAGGAATACATTTTTAACCCTTTAACAAAAAAGTTTAAAAAAAGCACCCTGACCTTACCCTGACCTTAGTAAAAACACATTTGAAAAAACTTTACCTGACAGAGCACAGGCGTGTGGAGGTCTGGAGAAGCCCATGTGTGCGCTCCCGTTCACACGATTTTCACCTTCTAAAACAGTATCACGCTGCAGATCACACCTGCTGTGTGATGACAGTGCAGGGGGTGTGCTCACTCCAGCAACATGCCATGAATGCACAACACACCTGCCGTGTGATGAGAGCGCAGGAGGTGTGCTCACCCCAACAACATGCCATTATCGCACAACACACTACATGCACAGTACTGCAAAAACCATGCATTGCAGTGTGATAAAAGGTTTTCTTAAAAGAGAAATGCATGATATTTGCAGTAGCGCAAGTTGCAGTGTGGCCAAGTGTACAGCGAGTGAAAGGTAATTTTGGGTTGCCAGTCAAATGAATGGCATGCAACAAACATCCTGCACTATCATCAAACGGCAGGTGTGTTTGTGCGTTCACGGCATGTTGCTGGTGTGAGCACACCTCCTGCACTGTCATCACATGGCAGGTGTGTTGTGCGTTCATGACATGTTGCTGGAGTGACCCAAGCCACTGCAGAGAAATGCGATGGGTTAATGTGCACCTGTTTTTCACATGCTTGTTTAGCATAAAAAAAATGTTGAACACGCCTCCAACTAACTTTATATAAAGCTGGCCATACACCTAACCATCATCGACCCATCGTTGGATTTGCACACGACTGCCCCATTAAGCAAAGACAGATTTCCATGCCGAAAATCGTCCAACAGGCACATCAATCCAACAAATCCAGTCAAAAGCCGGTAAAAAAGTAATCATTTGACTCATGCAGTGGAAGTAATCGTTCGACCCATGCTGCAGGATAGCCCTGTCAAGCAGGCCATTCTGTCACAAGCACCCAAACAGCGAGCATTCATCAACAAAGCTGTTCGGGCCCACTTCCAAACCATGGAAGATGATAGAAGGGCTTCCCTTGGCATCATAATGCTTGGTGTTGTGGCCATCGATCAACTCCAAAAATGCAAGGCACAAAAAAGGCGATTATGGGCCAAAAATTGGCTTTGAAAACGCAACAGGTACTCTCATGTCGCACTATTGCAGGAATTGAGGGAGAACAACCCTGAAGACCTCCGAAACTACCTGAGGATGTCAGACACTGCCTACCACACACTGTTGGATCTGATCACCCCACACATGGAAGCAGGATACGGTTCCACGTAAAGCCATACCCCCTGAACAAAGGCTAATAGCCACATTGCGTTTTATAGCCCCCGGCAGAAGTTTAGAGAACCTCAAGTTCTCCACTGGAATCTCTGCCCGGTCTCTGGGACGCATCATCCCTGAAACGTGTGCTGCAATAACCCAAGTACTGAAGGACGACTATTTTAAGGTAAATATAAACATATTTTTTAACATGAAACCAAATAAAAACAGGCATCACTTCTTCAAATAACACATGAAAATAATAGCTTGTCAAATAAATAAACATTTACCCTTCCAGCATGTAAACAAAGAAAGGGCAAGGGGAAACACAAATCACATAAACAGAGAAAAAAAAACCAAAGGAAATCACAGATTTGTGTAGGATGGGCCTGGAGGCCACCCAGGGTTGTCTATGTCTACCGAGGACTTAGCACCCCAATACTGCTGGGGAGGCATATGTGGCCCAGGTTGTGATGGCAGGGGGTGGTGCAGCAGTGGGTGTTGTGGTAGTGGATTGTGTGGCCCTGGGTGGTGCGGCACATGTTGTGGTGCAACATGGTGTGGTTGCACCTCTTGGGGAGTCACTTGAGGGGTGGCAGGGGATCCTCAAGATAGCCCACCACATGAGTATGGGTTCCTCGTGCATCATCTCCAACAACATAGCCTCCACATATCTCCGCTGGTCTGGTTCCAGTTTGCGCATCTGACTGGCAGCAAAATTCAGAAATATGGTGCAGTCATCAGGCTGCTGATGCCTGGGTGAGGAATTGATAAATGACCTGGTCGGTGGCTGGCCTCTTCCGTCCCCTCCTCAATGCACCCCTTCAAGGTCCCGGTTCAGCACTCTCTGTGGCCTCCAAGTCGACACTCTCCTGTGCATGAAAATAAAAAGAGCAACGTGAATGAACTATCGGTGATATGTGTTATATGATTGCTAACATACTATCCTTTTCAGTTCAGCACAAATTCTTAAGAGTGGAAAACCATCGGAAAGCAATCATGCAACATCTGGAATTTCCCCAACTGTGGAAAGCTACAGATGGGAAACATGTCCGCATAACACCCCCTGCAAACTTGGGCTCATACTATTAGAATTACAAAGGCTACTTCAGCATCATTTTGTTGGCAGTTGTAAATGCCAAATAGTTCTTATATGTTGACATTGGCTGTAATGGACGACACTCAGATGGAGGTGTAATGGAGCGTATAGAGTTAAATGCACGCCTTCTGAATGGGTCATTGAACATCCCATCAAATGATGAAACCGTAGAGGGTCTAAACTTTTTTTTTGTGGCTGATGATGCATTTGCCCTTGGAGAACACATCCTCAAACCATGCCCACAAAGAGGCCTGTAGAATGAGCAACGCATCTTCAAATATTGCCTATCTCATGCCAGGCGAGAGGTGGAGAATGCGTTCGGCATAATGGCAAACCGGTTCAGGATTCTACATACTGCAATCAGCCTTTCTCTTGTCAAAATATACATAATTGTGTACTGCTGTTGTACCCTACACAATTACTAAAAGTGACAATAAAGTCTATTTTTTCCCCTCCCCTAATACTGCTGTAGAGATTTACCTTAAGTGATGCCTCTTGATCTGATCAGCTTCTTCTTCCCAGTAGTTTCCAACAGTCCCTCCAGTGCTGGTGCCGGTCTCTAATCAAGTGCTGACTGCTGTGTCTTCTGTGTCCCACGTAGTCTGTGCGGGTGCACGCTGCTGGGCTGCGTGCATTGAGTTACCCTGAGTTTCTCCTCTTCTCCCAGCCAAATATCTGTACTGGGCATGAGCGGCCGCCCGAGAATCCTCAAAACTTCAGACGTGAGTGTGCGGCGAAGACACAGGTAAGTTATTATCTTTTTTGGTAACCTTTTAAAATTTTTTTAAATGTTTTTGCATATATCTACTGCTCGCTAGCATTTTCACCTAATAATACATCTGTCCTTCGCGAGCATGTCACATGTCTTTGCAACATGACCTACTGTATGTATATATGGCTTGTGTATAATAAAACTTTGCTTGAGTAAAACACCTCACCTGGGTGAGTATTGGGTGGGATTTATTGGGAGCATTCCTCACTATGGGATGAGGATAAACTAGGGGACTGAGAGGGTTCCAGCTGTAGTGTATTCATGGACTGGCGGGGTTCGTCCTCATCGTTCAGGAAATGGAGGCTGTCAAAGAACCACAGCCGTGGAACATATACATCCTCCGCTGCAGACTCTGACTTCAGCGAGGAGCGCACCTTGTTCTGCTCCTTCCTGAATACAGTGCAGAGGTTGGCAATCTTCTGTTTGACATAACTAATATCAGCCCTGGCCAACTCAGCCAACCTGGCATGATTCTCTTGCCTTTTGCTCCGGTCGGAGTAGTCTTTGAACTTCACCCTCCAAAGACAGCGCAACTGCCTGTAGAGCTCAATGAACTGGTGAATTTTTCACTCATCCTGAGTGGCTTCCAAATGGCGATCTGAGAAAGAGAGAAAGACAAGAGTTGGTAAGAGTCACATCAGTTGCACAGGTCATCCCTTTAATGTGTCACATGCATACAATATTTTAACATCCACATAGGAAAAGCAACATCATGGCCAGGAAAGGCCTGAATCTAGCGTATGAGAACATTAACACAAAACGTGGACATTTGGTACAGGTGTATTTACAGGGGGACATGTCATGACACGGTTTGGGCATGCAAGATGGCCTTTAACATTGCTTAAGACTCTGAATGCCACCCCCCCCCCCCTTTCAGCCTGCCAAGACCAAGTTGTAGGCACAAGGCAGACCTGTTTTCGGTGGTCAGGGGAAATCATGCGATGGAGAATTTTGGGGGTTTATTGGACACCCGACACTGGTGCCAGACCTATTATTAGGGCTGTGTGAGGTGCGTTTTCAAAGCTGCACGCATAATCCAGGACTCAGGATATACATGGGCATAGGTTGCTAATTGAGTTGATCACAGCACCTTTTCATTAGCACACTACAACATGAACATGTCCAAAGGGGTGTGGGCCCTTAACAGATGATTTCAGTTGAACATGCATGTCCCATCATTCGTTCAGACGAAATCGTACGTACCTGGTAATGAGCGTGTGATTGCAGTATACAGACCGATCTGTATATAAGGACAGCGTCTTATGGACGATGCAACGATCATAGGCCTTCGTGTGTCCGATCTTGACCACGCCCTTTTATATAGGTCCCAGCACACAATGGATCAGAACGAAGAGATGAAGTAGGCAACCAGATCCGAACAGCAGGCCTCAAAGCCTAGGGGACAATCTGGGAAGAAAGCCAGAGCCACTGCCATGTCACTGGAAGAGATGGTAGAGATGGTTAGGATCATGGAGAAGAGGGATTACAATTGCACACTGCAAAAGTATGACAACCGCAATGTCAGGAATTACAGGATCCTGGAGAAAGTGCTTGGGATCTGGAGGAGAAGTTCAAAGTGCAGAGGTCCAAGGATCAGTTGAGGAAGTGATGTTCTGACCTGAAGTTGCAAGAGGGGGACCAGTTGCACAGAATCCACAGGATCATACCTAAAAATAAGTTTGGGTGTGCAGAATGTTGAACATGTACATATGTGTTTCAACCTTGCTTTTGCAGGGGTACAGGCCTTGCCATTGCAGACTAGGATAGCATGCACTAATCATGTATTTGTGGGTAAGAGGGGCTTGGTGCCACCTTGCCTAGCATGGGTCATGTGGCAGACTACTATGTAAACATGTGGGATTGCATGCATAGCGTACTTGCATGTTGCCCATCTACATGTAACATTCTTCACATTGCATGACACTGTTTTTTCCTATAGGAAGGATGGAAGGCAAAGAGGAAGTCAACCATGAGGGGTGCCACTACATCTGGGGACACGCAGACCCATTGGGTTCAGGGGCCTACAGAGGAAAGGGAGCCAGACGTGGAGTGCGTTGAGGTTGCAGAATCAACGGAGACCTTGGGTTCTGGTATATACTGTTCATCAACTTTCACATGGCATGCAACATGGCCTACACAATATGATTCTACTTTTGATCTGCTCATTCAATTACAGGGCACATTGCAACCCCAGGCCAGAAAAAGGACAGTGGTTGGTCGCCTCAGGGCAGTCATCATGCGTTGCTGCAGTGTACTTGATGATGTGGACAAACAGGTTGCTGAGATGCAGAGGTTGTTGACTGACGTGCTCGATGAGTTGCATAAGATGTAACAGGCTGCAGTTTCTACTATTTTTCCATTTGGCATTTTGCCCTTTTGTTGCAGTATGATGTTTATATGTTAAATGATGATTGTATATACAATTGTTATATATTTTCATATTTCTCTGCCAAAATAGTAAGCATGTTCATGCAGCATTTTCCTGTGTTTATGTGTCCTCAGTTCTTGCATGTACACCTTTAATGCATTTATGATCCTCCAGGTTGAGGGATGTTGTGCATGCGGTATGAGTGGATGGTGATGTGTGGTATTCAATCTTGTGCGGGTTCAATGGTGCAGCTTTGCATTGCCAAGGTTCACACACTGCACATATGTGTAGGGCATGTGCATCCTTGTGCAGTCTGGAAACCAGGAGCAAGACGGATCATGGCCAAGTGGTTGACATCTGGCACGTTTACCTTGTCGGGATGGGCTTTGGGGACCTCGGATCAGGATAATGTAAAGGGGGCATGGAAAATGTAGAATCCTCTTTATTCATGCTTGCATTTGTAGGGTGGAACATGTGGACATCCCTGGCATGGTTACACAACTGGTAGATGACACTTACAGTCCAGAGAGGGATGCTTGGAGACAAGCCAAAATTAGTTCTTCCACATCCTTTTTCTTTTGTTTGGCACATGTGCTCTGCGCTTTGTGAGATTTCTGATGAACGATGACACCGCTCCCTCATCGATTTTGGTTCGGAACAGAAAACGTTTTCCAACATGACCGATCAAGGGAATTCAGCCAGTTGTACAGTAATTGTGATTGTTCACTTCCCATCAACTGGCTGATTATCGTACGAAAACCCGATCGTGTTCGATTTCCAAACTGCAATCACTTACCAGGATCTCATACTCTTGTCTCTCTTTCTCCTCTGTTTTCAGAAGTACAATAGGCCATGTATTTGTCTTGTTTTTAGAGCAGAAACAACTACCCAACACTAGATTCAACAAATGGAGAACATGAGTAGAATGCAGTGAAATGTTCAAACATAATGCATAAAATCTATATTCTGTTCCAGTATTGGATTTCCAGGGATGCAATGCAGGCTTTGTTCACAGACATGCATTGTGGTTCATTACATTATGGAATCAGCAGACAACACCTCATGCATGTGACCTGTTAAAAATCAAACTGCTCAGCTTTTTCACATAAAGCTTACATATTTTGGATTGATATGGATTCAAATAAATGGATAAGCCCGTAAAAGCAAGATCAAACAAGCAAAAAAAAAGAAGCCCATACTGGATTGTGACACTGTCCTTTAACAATATAAAACAATAAAATAAAAACAAGAATTAATTTATGTCCCTGTGAGTGCCCATACACCTTACAATCATTGTACAACTTTTTTTGTCCAGACATCTCACCCTCATTCAATTTTCTTACTACTAGCCCATCATGCACAGACCAATTTAATTCGCAGTTAACGCTCGTCAGCACCACCACCTGGCCGTTTTTAATCGATCGAAAGGAGAGATTTTAATTTCAGTTTTCATCTTGAGATTTTTGTTCCACAACAACGCCACTAACCTGTCAATGTTTGTCCAACTAGACAAAAGTTTTGTAGCCTGCTTGAAAGACAAAAATCTCTCAGTTGTACAGTAATTGAGGCTGTGCACTTCCCATCAACTGACAGATTTTCGGACGAAAATGCAATCGCAGACAAAAATCTCCAGATAATTGTAACGTGTATGGGCACCTTTAGTTGGAGAGATAGCTGGAGAGTGGAGAGATCAGCAGCAGTAAGGGATACTGCAACACTTATTTCTGTGAGATTGGGAGGACTTATCTAAAAAAGGACTAAAACTACATTTGAAAAGGTCTGTGCACCCATTTGTTTTGTTTTTCCTTATGAGGTGGTGTGTATGTGGATAGAGAACTGGCTACGGGAACGTGTCCAGAGGGTATCTGTAAATGGCACCTTTTCAGACTGGGCTAGTGTAATGAGCGGTGTGCCTCAGGGTTCTGTGCTGGGTCCCATATTGTTCAACTTATTTATTAATGACATCGGGGAGGGTGTTAACAGCGATATTTCCGTGTTTGCGGATGACACCAAAATAGGGAGGGTAATAGACACGGACTTAGACACTATAACATTACAGGAGGACCTGGATAAAATAGGGGAGTGGGCATTAATGTGGCAGATGAGGTTTAATGTCGATAAATGCAAAGTAATGCACTTTGGAATTAAAAATAAACAAATGGGTTATACAATTATGGGTATGCCGCTGGGGAAGTCAGAAATGGAGAAGGATTTGGGGGTCATTGTAGACCACAAACTGAAAGGTAGTTTGCAGTGCCAGGCTGCTGTAAACAAAGCTAGCAGGGTCTTGTCCTGTATTAAAAAGGGGATGTATTGCAGGGACAAGTCTATAATTTTGCCACTTTATAGATCATTGGTTCGACCTCATCTGGAGTACGCGGTCCAGTTCTGGTCACCAGTACTAAGAAAAGATGTCCTTGAGTTGGAAAAAGTCCAGCGGAGGGCAACCAAACTAATTAGGGGTATGGAGGACCAGAGCTACGAGACGAGGCTACTAAATTTAAACATGTTCACATTAGAGGTGAGGAGATTAAGGGGGGATATGATTTCCATGTACAAAATGTTTAATGGTGGTAGCAACATTAGCGATAAACTGTTTAAAATTAACTCCGTTACAAAAACTAGAGGCCATCACCTAAAATTGGTGGAAAAAAAATTCCAGCACAAGGGGCGAAGGGGGTTCTTCACAGTAAGATCAGTTAGGGTCCGGAACTCACTGCCACAGGCGGTGATTTCAGCAAATAATGTGGAATTGTTCAATAAACTTTTGGACGATTTCTTAAGGGACCGTAATATACAGGGGTACAGGTACTCCTAGAATGAGATCCTAATAGGTTGGACTTGATGAACTAATGTCTTTATTCAACCTCAAATACTATGTAACTATGTAACAAGCAAAGTTACCAAGTTAAGTTGTGCCTTTCTCAAATCGCTCAGTAGAGCAAGGACTTTTGTTTGCTTATGTTTATTTTGCCTGTCGTGTCAGACCTATTTATAAAAGGCAAAGGACTGTGTGGTGAAAGATCCCAGATAACAATATTTATATACATTTTTAAAGTTTAACATTGTTTTTAAATTAATGCTTTATATAATAGTTTAGATATTTCTAGAAAGTCCTAATTATGCAAAAAAACGAAATAAGCTGCAGCTATGTCACTGAACACCATGCAGTGTTTATTAATCAGAAAGCTCCGCTTTCCCTAAATGCTTTTTGGCAAACTATGTAAATTCAAAACCCTGCTAATCCTGCTAGTAGGAGGAGCAGTTCTTACTTTGACTTCTATTATTTGTATTTTCAGCACTACAACTGCAAAGGCCTGTTTATCCAGGCTTTTGTGTGGGTCAGAACTGCTTTTCTCTTTTTCTCTCCATTTTATTCAATAGGAATGCATAAGCAGCTAGATGCAGGTTAGAAGGAGCCTTGAGGACTGTACCAATTTATCTTTGAACCTTCACACAGTAGAAAAGTAGCTTTCTATACCAAGCATTCTGTCTGTTAGGAGGTGTTACAGGGTCTTTAAGAATCTGAGGTCTGTCGTGCGTTGGTGCTGGTCTGAGGTCTGTCGTGCGTTGGTGCTGGTCTGAGATCTGTCGTGCGTTGGTGCTGGTCTGGGGTCTGCAGTGCATTGGTGCTGGTCTGGGGTCAGCTGAAACTAACATCATACAAGCATAGGCATAGCACAACTGAGCTGTGAAATACAGGCACATGTGTCACACTAAAACTGTAAGTCCAGTTTTACTTTTCAGCACATGGAAATATAAACATGGTTTGTGTGTGCACCATTCATTAAATTTTTCTCACTTGGAGCTGCTAATGGCAAGGTAAACACATTAAAATGGTGAGTTTAACTTACTATTAGCAGTACGACTGAGTCCCAAAATTGATATGTAACTAACACTACCGCGCTATTGTTAACTGGCAACTGGTTGCATGATGGTTTCTCTGTATAACTTCCCATTCAATTATCACTCACCAACTCTTCCATATGTGGGGGACAGAAGCGGCTTGTTTTATGAAGGACATAATGCTCTTGTCTTCTAGTAGCCAACACCCTCTGGGGTTCCTCACAGAAGGGGAGATCTCTGTAGCTCTCAGTGTGCCTAGATTCAAGGTATAGGAGAGACTGATGACTATGCTGACATCCTTACAGGGTATAGGCTGAGGAGCGAAGAGACAGAACTGGCAGAGGATCAGATATTTATTAGTTCTCCCAGAATACCTCAGCAGGTTCCCCAAGTCCACTGACTGCCAAGGTTATCAAATATCCATAACAGTTGTACATTTCTCTGCCATATTTTGCTGGAGCAAGCTCAAGCAACATGCAGCAAAGAAAATACACCCTGAGCTTAGAGAAACACTTCTGTTGAGTTGTGGACCTGTACCGTTAGGCTGGGTACAGCCCACTGCTGACTACAGAATTTACAAAAATAAATTTAACAAAAATACTTGATCTGTAAACTTCCCCTTTTTACAGGTCTGATGATGTTATGGCTCCTTTTCACTCTGTTCTTCCTGTGGAAGAGGGCAGATCCTAAATGCTGCAAAGAGTGGCTCCAAGAAGTGAAGAATACTTTTGTGAGTCCAGGTGTGGGGGGTGGTGGAACTTTTATGTCCTGGGTTTGCAGGAAGTTGATTGACCCTTGGCATCATAGTGCAGCTTGAGAAGTGAGTCCTCAAAAGCCAGTGCTGGAGATTGGGTATAGCAGCTGGTACTCCTTTTTTTATTTTAACAGACTTCCAGGGGATCTGTTTTTACTGTAAGTGCCCAATCAGGGATTGTGCTTTAAGGAAAAAACTGTGCCGTTGTAGAATAACTTGTAAAGTTTAAACATTTTTATATGTAAAGTTCTCCTAGAGCTTGTTGTTGAGTGGGTTTTGACCACACATTTAACTCCATAGCATTCAGTGTCTTTGCCTTTTTTATATAAGCATACTGTAGGAAATCGAATAGTATGCTGACTTGCTCGTTGAGGTGGGTATTTTTCAAGTAGCATTTTATTTTCCACATATATTATTTTCTAATAATAAATACTTTTATACTTGTCCGTTATTTTATTGTTTGTATAGTTTTACCTAATACTAGGGAGCCGTATACATTAAAATTATTTAGTAGGCTTCACTCCAACATCAAACACAGCAAGGCAGAGTAATCTAGCATTTATTAACAAGCTGGATACATATATTCCCAACTTCACTTTAAGTGTAGGCATTAAATAACAAGAATTATTATTACAGCCGGTATGAACTCTGTACTTAAAATACAAATGCTGTGAGAATTGAATAAATTGAATTTACAAAAATTCAAATTTTCTCCCCTTCATATTGTGGAATTGCTGGCTGGATATAGGAAATTGGAATATTATGCGCTGGAAACGAAAAGTTCTTTTCATCTTTGTGCCTAATGGACTGAACAAAAAGTGAACAATTTGTTTCATATTATGATTCACTAACACTCTCACTGACAGGATTCCTATTTTCCAGTCTCCTCTCTTATTCAAGTTCATGTTTAGCAGTACACTGGTGTAATTACTAAATCTTAGCTCTAATATTTCAGCAACAAGGTTGACTGAAGCCCACTAGGATAAAGATAACGTTGCTAATGTTCTGTCGTAGGAGAGGAACTGTGAAACGCACAGCCGCTAGCAGCCTTCCCACTATTTCATATGTGAGAGACCAAGCTATATTATGCAGTAACCCAGAACGGCATAATTGTTCATGCTGAAAAAGAATTTCCGAGACCCCATCTACCCAATTAAATCACCAGTGCCTAAAGAAAGTTCAGCTTCATTTGATGAAAGTTCTTTGCTAGCTAGGCATGCAGAAATGTCTATCTGAACATATTCTCAATAACCTTTTTTATAAAAAGATGTGAATAGAAAAATAAATTATATATTTTCATTGTGTATATATAAGAGCAGTCTTTTGTACAGCTATAATAAAATATATGGGCAGTACAATGGCTTAGTAGCTAGTACTGCTTGCAGCACTAAGGTCATTAGTTCAAATCACATCCAGGACACTGGCTGCATGAATTCTGCATGCTGTCCCTGTGTTTGTGTTGGTTTTCTCCCACACTCCAAAGACATGCTGGTACGGTAATTGCCTCCTGTGTTAATTGGCCCTGTATGCATGCTTATGCGGTAGAGACCTTAGATTTTAAGCTTCTTGATGGCATGGACTGATGTGAATGTAATTTTAAATACAATGTTTTTAGGGTCTGTACAAATACATATGAAACCTTTTGAATGTTTATACATCCTTGGGAAGGTTAGCATTTAAGTAGATAGATCAAACAAATGCACTGCGCTAATCAATAATCATAATACGTGAATACTATAGTGCTAAATATCAAGTAGATCACATATAACCAATATAATTAATATAATTAATAAATACTCATATATAGTAAAAAAAAAGTGTTTCTCATTGTAATATCTCCAGTAGAGATTAAGTGCAAATTGGTAATTAAAAGTCCACCATAAATTGATAGCATTTAAGATCTGATGATGGTTTCCTTTTGACACTTTTTAGTAGTCATTGTTGGTGGATGTGTTTTTTTTTACCTTGCTTCATGATATAACAGGACACTATATCTGAGTGTCCTCTTTATACAATATATTTAATAAATACTCATACATAGTAAAAAGTGTTTCTCATTGTAATATCTCCAGTAGAGATTAAGTGCAAATTGGTAATTAAAAGTCCACCATAAATTGATAGCATTTAAGATCTGATGATGGTCCTTTTGACACTTTTTAGTAGTCATTGTTGGTGGATGTGGGTTTTTTACCTTGCTTCATGATATAACAGGACACTTTATACCAACAGGTTTAACAATTGTAGTGTACTGACTGGTTGGACTAATGGAAGATAGATTCTAACATGCATTGATCTAACGGTAGCTGCTAAGAAACAGATATTGGGGGTTTCAAATCGGCAAATTTTGGTGGATTATAATAAGGGCAGCTGCCATACCCAAGGGGGAGCCAATGGGGATGCTAAAAAAAAAAGTCTGCACTCCAGAGCCGTTTACAGTAGGACATTTTTGTCTTTTCAAATCTTACACTTTTTGTCAGAAGGAGGTTGGCATATTCTCTCAGTACAAGTCTTCTTTAAGTGGAGCAAGGGTCTCATAAAAAACAGTGGTATGACTGCTTTAATTTTTTTTTTAAATCACCACACTTTTTTTATAAAGCACAGCAATATGCCTAATATGATTTGTTCCGCTGTCTCAATATCCTGAAAATAAATAAAAAATAAGCTGGGAGGAGAGACCTGTCAAAGTCACATGACCTTCTCTTCTTAAGTCTGGAGACTTGTGTTCTATTAAGTAGAGAGAACATTATAGGGCTCCACCAACTACACCATATGGCCTGGTTTTTTTATAAATGACACTGGTCTCTGAGTGCGTAGCGCACTGGTGCACAACAAAGTGGATAGGAATATCTGTTCTCCATTATAAATGAACCTGTGAGTATTCATACAAAATATGCATACACACTTCCAGTACCTGAAGACATTGTTTCTATATCACCTGCCACCATTGTATGGGTCATTTGCAAATGTACATTTCTTTTCTTTTTTAGCAAGAAAATTGTTCCTGTTTAGAGAGATCCAATTGCTCTTATATTACAGTGCCTTTTCTTAGAGAGACTAGGGACGTTAGAAAAAAAAGAAACTGTGTATGCAAGCACAAGAAAGTGCCCTCCACTATGCCACAGGCAGTGATTGCCTGTGACAACAGTAGACAGTTGTATCAAAACTGTTTCATCAGTATTATTAACTTGAGTCAAATGTGTGTAAAAATATTTTTCCTCACTTGTCATAACTGACAAGCTTCTCTGTAAACCTTTTCTTAACTGTTATTAAAGTGTAACAAAAGTCTGCAAATAACTCACCTCTGCTCAAGCGATGTGTTGTCTGCAAGCTCTTCCACCAATGCCAACAACCTCTCCATGACTTCTTTGGCATGTGGGGGTCTATTGCTGCTTTGATTGGCTGGGAGGGAAATTATGTAACTCCCATGCGTACGCACAAGAGTTTATTCATTCTGGCACCAAGGTGTGCAGAGAATGTACACTGAGCTGCTCAGCGTACATTCTAAAGATTGTGCACAGGGAGATAAGTTTGTTTTATTGCAAAAGAGACGTAGTATGTCTCCTCCACAATGAATAGCCTGTCTGCTTGCAAGTTTTAATGTTTTGACTTTAGTTCTGCTTTAACAATATTTCTAACCCCGAGGGAAGATATTGTCACACACAAGGCTGACTTCCACTTGTTGATGTAACTGAAAAACAATAATGCAGTCTGTTCTAGCCACTCTTAAACTAGAATAACTGAAATCATAGGATGCACTCAGCAGAAAAGTAACTCTAAATCTCAGGTTCTGTACCGAGACTGGCATACAAATTCATGGCTTAGTATTGGAATATCTTTTATAGAAAATAACTTGAATTGTATTACTTTTAAAACACTTAAAGTTTTATTGACTTTTTTATATTTGCAATACAAACACTGGGAAATTCAGTATGTTAAAGTTATGTTTACACAAAGCATGCTATCTAGTACTTTAAATTATTTGTTGATGTATGTTTTAGGGTTTGTGTATGAGTGCTAGACGGAGAATCAAGAACAACAAATAGTGCTCTCAGAGCTGGTACACACCCATTGCGGTGCGTTCCAGAGCGGTAGCTGCTTGAACGCACAGCAATCACACACTAAACTTCTCCCTTCGTTCTGGGGCGGGAGGGGGCAAGGAGGTGCATTAAAGTGAATGGCACTGCAGCCATGCCCCCCCTGCCCGCAGTGCAATTGGATGCATGGCAAAACCATGCCTGCGTTCTGTTCCGCTGAGAACGCAAAAAATAGAGCATGCATCATTTTTTTGCAGTCGCAGTGGAACAGGGGGGTGGCTCTGGTGCCATTGACTTCAATGCACCACAACGCCCCCCCCCACCGCATAACAAAGGGGGAAGTTTAATGTGCGATTGCTGTGCCTTCCAGCAGCTACTGCTCTGGAATGCACCACAATTGCTGTGAACAAGCCCTCAAGCAAAAAATGGCTTGTGTTTGGGATCAGTCTGGGGCATGTTTGGGGTACGTTTCATGCCTCCCAACAGTCCTGGATTGTGCAGGACTGTCCTACATTTTGACAATAATTCTGTGGTCCCATGTACAGAGGCTTTGCCCCCCATGATCCAGCTTTGCTGTCTAACCACAACCCCTCCATCTTAGCATCTTGCTGTAGTCACTCCTGCCCACAGCTCATTCATTTGCAAATTTGTGTGGTGGACTGCCTGTGAATGAGTTGTCATGGCTTATTCATATGGAAATTCAGCTGCAACTCATTCATATGCAAATCTTTTAGTTAAAGGTTATTTAGTGGCGGGGAGGTAACCGTATACCCTTAGTGCATAGTGCCAGATCCTGATCTGGCACTGGAGCACCATTGTGAAGACAGAAGCAGTGAAAGTGCTGTTAAGAGGGAATAGAGGTAAGATGCTGCTCATTCACATTATGCATCCACACTGTGCACCCACACAGACCCCTACACACCAGGGGTCCTTTGTAAAGGGTGGAAAAGACGGGCTAGCAATATTAAGTAGGTAGGTGTGGGTGGTGTATTCCACTTTCTTACATGAACTTTTGGCCATATTTTCTTCCACTCTTGGCACCTGACACTGATCACTGCACTCTGTATACAGTGCTGTATCCTACATAGCCGTTACCCCTGCGTTACATTCATTATATTGTACATTGATCTCCTGACCATAACACTGCATTAACCATGTTGTGAGCCCCTGCAACCATTCCTGGCGCCTGCACTGCATTTACTATTTTGTACATGATACTCCTGACCTTTGCACTGCATGTATATATTTAAAGGAGAACTATGGGGTGAAATTTTTTTTTCCATAGTTCTCTTTTGGGTCATGAAAGGACATATGCTAGGTCCTCCCGTGATCCAAAACTCAGCATATAGCAGACTATTGCCTGCTAAATTCTGAGGGCCATAGCTGGGATAGGTCCCGACAATACTGTCAAGATCCACCCCGTTGGCTGATTGACAGCTGGCTCTGCCTCTCTAGAGGCAGATCCAGCTATGCCTACCCCCTCCCCTGTCCGCCCCTCCAGTCAGCACTGGAGGATCAGAGAGGGGAGGGGGGAATCACCGCAGGGAGCGGTGACTGATAGTCACTGCTCTCTACAGGGAGATGTTCAGGAAGTGAGCAGATCAGTGGAGTGTTTTTACACGCTTCCCGAGCCGACACGTGACCACTTCAATGTCACACGTTGGCTCAAAATATGATGATGAGTGTAATTCACTCACCCCATAGTTGGTCTTTAAAATACATCCTTAGGGTCATGCCCACTTTCACCACAGTGCGCTACAAATGCTGCATTCATTACTATTAACAATTGTCCCCATTTGTCAAGTTCAAAAGTTGGAAGGTATGTCATTTAAAAAAACTACAATGCAATGTGTAGCAATTGCAACAACAAAGTATATATGTCTATCCGATCCAATTAAAACATTAAACACTGCATTCCAGAAATGGTCTAAAACCAATCAGAAGCAAAATACAAATACCCGTGTACACTGGCACATTTTAGGAACACTACTCAGCTTAGCATGGGGTTATCTTACAATTTGTTAGACATGTGCGCCAGCAAAAAATTATTTTAGTTTTGGTTTGTTTCCTTTTGGATTTTTTTGTTTTTAGTTTAATTCCAGATGAGTTAAACAATATTTATGAATGAAAATTTCTTGTAGAAAACTAACATTACAAAAAAAGGGGCATGTTTACTTTTTTCTTTTGACAGTCTACAGAAACAAAAGTCCCCCAATTTATAGCAGAACTTTTATGCCTGGTAGGAATTTTAGGGGGGACCTCATGGCAAAGCACCTTGTCCCATGTTGCAATTCTGGCTCAGTGGTTGTGGGGGTCTGTGAGCTGGGAGGTTATCTGAATCTGGGTGCCCCTTTTCATAATGGGGTACCCAGATGCCACCCTCCTTGTGAATGAGTAAGGGGTAGTTGTTACCTACTCATTCGCCATATACAGTAAAATTGTAAATCAATACACACCGTAAAGTCCTTTTTTTTAGAAAATAAACCACAACACAGGTTTTTGACAATTCCTTTATTTAAAAAAAAGTCCATCAATGTAAATCAAATGTCATTCACATCGTTCCGTGATGTAGATCCATGTCAATCATGATGAAGAACAGCTGTTGACTCAGAACACAACTGATCCCGATGAACTTTTGCCTCAAAATGTCAGCTCTGCTCACATTTGGGAGCACACTGTCCTGTCCCGAATGTGACCTTTGGGAACAGAGCTGTCATAATGAGCAGCTCTGCTCTTGAATGTCAACAAAGGGGTGGAGAGCTGTCATAGAATGTCAACAAAGGGGCGAAACAAGTGACATCACGACTCTCTGCCCCTTTGTTGACATTCAGGAGCAATGCTGTATTTTAATGAGAATTCAGAGCAGCTGCCTTGGTGCGGCTGTGCGGCTTTCACATTTTCTGCAGAAGACGTGTATCCAAACCTCTGTTTTTAACCTTAGTGTGAGACACGTTTTTTTTTACTTGCTAGCTTGTGAGTGTGCCAGGAAAACTTTTTGCTATTTAAAAGCTCAGTATAACGCGAGCTACAGCTTGCGGTATACTGAGACCGCTTCAGCCGGGATGGATCCCGACATTACTGTCCAGATCCTCCCAGCAGCGTGAGTGACAGCCTATCTAGAGGCAGAGCCAGCTGTACCCGCCCACCCCCCCCACCCGTCCGTTCCTCCAGTCAGTGCTGGAGGATCGGAGTGGGAATGGGGGGAATCCCTGCAGGGAGCCTTGACTGACAGTCACAGCTCTCTACAGGGAGATGATCGAGAAGTGAGCGAGCGACGGTATGTGTTTGCTCACTTCCCAATCTATTGAGCCGAGGTGACAGTTTTATTGTCACACGTCGGCTCAAACTATGAGGATGAGTGATTTTCACTCACCTCATAGTTCTCCTATAACTACATATAAATTAATTCAGAATGACATTCAGGAAAAATTTTGTATGCATCAGAAATTTTCATTATAAAAAAATGTGTTATTTCTTTCATTTGGAAATTTGGATGTATCCAAATGTCCGAATAAGCACTCATTTCAATTCACAACAAAATTAATCGCACATGTCTACAATTTGTCTCTTTATCTGGCATGGCTGTCTTGTGAGAAACGTATAACAGTAGACATATCCACAGTCAGATTTATGATTGGGATTTTGGAGGTAACTGTGATCTACTCCCATACCAGACCGTTCTATCAGCATTGGTGAGGGCAGTCTTCCACCCCTGACTACCACTGATATGTCACATGACACAGAGCTGCAAGTTTTTAATGGACTGCATCACTGCAGTGTGCTGCTAATGTGTGCAAACATGCACAATTACATTTTACCACTACATCACCAATTACATTGTCTTTCATACATGTTTCATATGTTACGTGCACACCCTTTAAAAGTGTTTTTCCTTTGTAAAGTCACCATCTGAATAAAGTATTTGAATCACCAGATATTTAGGATATTAAGGATTTAGTATAGATGTTAAAAAAGTATATAAGACAGATAAAGCTTTTTGACCAGAATCACTATTGTAACAATGTACCTCTGGTTATGAAGGGAATATTGATTATTTGTTTCTGCATAAAGAAAGGAATGAAACATGATGCATGTCCAATGATTTCAATTGCCTATGAAGTGTCACATATTTAAATATTCAATATCTTTATAAAAAAAGCTTTAAACATGCAGAAAGTTGGACAAATGTCTGTATTTTATAAACTTCAGGACTCAGTTATAGCCACAGTGCTTCACAGCAATATTTTAAAATTAAAAAATCAGTAAGGAAATAGAAAAGCGTTTGACAAGCTGGCTTAGGCTTATATCAACTTGGTTAAATTCTTTTTAAGTTTACTGACCCTGCTAATAGAACTATCTGGCTTAGCATGAAAGTGCCCTCTCCTTGGCTTGACCAGAAGATTAAATAAATGTGTAGGATAAAAAAGTAGAAGCTGCAAGCATTCAGAAATGCAATTGTCGATGGTTTATTATGCAAAGACATTTCTATAGCTAGCACTCAGTGAAAATCATTGGTGTTTTACTATATCTAGATTTAGCTACTGGTACTTAAATGCAGACCACTTCTTGAAAATCTCTTTTATTAAATCTGGCAGTGAATAAAATCTCAAATTCCTTCATAAATATAAGTAAGCCAAAAATGTATTCCACTGTTGAAGGAACTATTAATTATATGAGCAATTAACAATAAAACATTACCTTACGGATTTGGATGCTCCATTCTAATTTTGCCGTTCATGAACATAGTCATAACCGCAATCTCAAGTTCCCGCTTAAAATTCACCAAGAGAGCCATAACCAATTAATTTAGCTTGCAAAAATGGTAATTTTATAGGGCTTGAAAATTCTTGGAAACCACTTTTAGGAATATTTCACCTGTTGTGATTTCTTGCACCACTTTGCATCTATTAGGCAGTTTATTTCTATATATGTAAAAAAGCTTTATTGTTCTCTCTATCTTTTCGGGAAAGTACTGATGCAGCCTGCCAGCCATGCTGCTGAATTCTAGCTATGCTCTGAGTTCAAATCCATGTTACATTTTCAAATGCATGAATCATTTATGAATAGAAATGATGTGAAAATACTCTGATGTTATAGAGGGTATATTGCTAAAACTGATGGGCTATTTGAGTAGTCAAATATTCAAATGGAAAGCAGTGATTTAAAATCCTTAATCTTATTTGTACAGCAGGTCTACAAAATAATCAGTCAGGCTAAAAATGGGGGAGCTGCCATTCTTCACTTGTTGTTTTAGGGCGCATGTTTAGGCTTCACTATCTAGTGAATAATTGACCAGGAACAAGTTTGTACATATTAGATGTTCCAGCACATCACTGGCTGCATGCTTGTTCAATGATGCACTAATTAGTTAAACAAGGATACAGATGACAGAACTTAAGCTGTTCATAAAGATAGCTCATATTTTATTCTTCTGGCTGTCTACTTTCCATGTGGAAACATGGAGTTACAAAGGTAATAATTTAGCAGTAGTTCTACGCTTTAATTCATCAGCAAATGAATACAGTTTGCAATGCAGGAAGTCTTTGTACAGCAAGCCAATGGCAACACACATCGACTTATCTGAGCTACTAACTAAACTAGGGTCAGTTTCTGACTAACAGGGTGTCCTGTAATGGGTCCCCCAAAGCAAACAGGCAGCACTTGTACATTTTTTGTGTTCTGTCAGCACTGTATATGAGAAACCTAGGTGACACACCTTCTACCTGCAAGCCAGTTACTCAAATACCCTCCCTTTCTTGCCAACATACAGTTGACACATGACAGTTCATCAGCAATCCCATGCTGGGTCCCTGGCCTGTATTCTACATAAAACTTATCTTGTGACCCTAAAATTGTTCCCTTTGTTCCAAGCCATCCCCTCTAGGTGGGAATGGTCAGTAATGGTCTGTAATCAGCCGGAATCAGTCTTCAAAAAGGGTAATACCTCAATTACTTTAGTGCCCACGTTATGGTCAAAACTAAATTTCCACTATTGAATAGTTCTGTAGAGGTTAGTTCCCAGCTGAGGTATGCTTCTTGATGTTTTTCCCCAATACTTTTCTGGGACAAGACTGCTGATAGGCCAACATAATCTGTTTGTACCATGTCTTCAATGAGGGGTTGAGGTTTAGTTAACATTGGTCCCTTACACAATATTACCTTCAGCTCTTGGAAAAAGTTTATCTGCCTCTTTCCATTTAACCATGGTGGACTTGCTTCCTTTAGTGAGATTAAGTGTACCTGCTATAGTAGCAAAGTTAGGCAGTAGTACCCTACGATCCCTGTGAAGACTCTAACCTGCCTTTTTTTTTTTGCGAGCTGGGGCCAACTTTTAATTGCTACAGTCTTTTCCATTAGGGGTTTTATAACCCCCTGCCCAATTATGTCGCCAGACACTGGGCATCTTCTAGGCCTACTGTGAATTTGTTTTGGATTGGCTGTTAACCCTGCCTTATGAATCGAATCTAGAACTGCCTGAACTGTGCGTAGGTGGGAAATCTAGTCAAGTCTAAAAATGACAACATCCAGCTTTGTGAGAGTTAACAATGTGGTCCATTATTCTTTGGAATGAGGCTTGAAACCCATGTAAGCATAAAAAGGAGCTTCACATACTGGATTAAATAGGAAATGCGTTTCTTAATTACAGTCATTACATTTGCAATATGGTCAGTGTTACATACACAATTCATGGTTCTCCATTTTTAACAGAATAGCCCATTTTATTCTGCGAAGACCCTCCATGCTCGGCCTTTTAGTCTGCATTCTCTGTCAATTTTATTAATATTTTTAGGCTGGAATCTTTATTTGCGCACATGTGTATTTTCCCTCTGCAGCTGCTACCAGAAAGTTGCTTAAATCTCAGGTAAGACCAGATCAAAATTCTGTGAACAAGGGGCAAATGCTGTGAATTCAGTGCCAGTTAAATGTGCCTTAGTTTGACCAAATTTTATAAATATGCTCCATAGCTGTGCAGGTTGTTTTACTTTATTTTTGAGATCTCACAAACGTTTCTTTTCCATTAAAGGGGCAATCAAGAAGTCAGTTTGACAGTTAATTTCAGGCTGATAAAAGTGACACATATGTGTTGGTGACAGAGCTTGTTTCTCTATTCATTTAGTTACAGAAGGAATCACAATTAACATCCAGTAACTCGGGATGATTAGTCTGACAGCACCCAGGAGATGCCTAATTAGAGCAGATAGGCAGGTATACTGCTAATTGTTGTAGTATAGGTCTTAGAATAAATCGGTACCTTAACATCATAAGGGAAAATATACAGCATGCAGTTAAGGTAAAGCTCATTTAACAGCAACAGCAACACAGACATCTATACAAATCTTACAATGGTTCTAACCTTTCCCTATACTATTTTTAAAGCTAAAGTTCAGTTTCCAGTCCTTTATTTTCCATAACATGGTAATTACCTGTAACCTTGAACATTATCAGGCTTTGATATAATATTTATTTACTACTTTAATGGAAGGTATGCGTTTTTAGACCATACATTTAAGAGATCAGCTTTATGTAAAAATGTCAATTGTCAATGGATCAAATGTGTTCTCAAATAATGGTGGTATATAATGTACAGCACAACATACAGATGGGTGGCGTGACACATGCTTAGTAGAGAATAGCATACCGACTAAACCAATACAGTATATGTATTGTAGAGTACAGACTGGGGTGATCTGCAGCATCAAATACAGAGTATATAGTGTATAGAGTGGGTTAGTCTGGCATATGTAACATACCGCATAGCAGACACATAGTGATAACAAAGAATTTAGCATATAGACTAAACAAGTCCAGGCAATATGTAATTTGCAAGACAGTGTAATGAGGGAGTAGTTTAGAGCAGTGGTTCTCAACTTGTGTAACGTTAGGACCCACATTTGTCCTTGGTCTTTAAGTCGCGACCCAAGTCGCACTGCAATGGGACGTACGGCATTGCGGTACCGCACATTCCGGTGCGGGCGAGTGAACTGTGGGCGGGAGGTGCGTTTGGGGTGCCATTCAAATAAATGGCAACGCACAGCGCCTCCCACACCAGGACACATAGTGGGTGCGATTGCATGGTACAGTGCGATAATCACATGGGACTGTTCGATTAACGCACTGCAGTAGTGGGAACGGGCCCTCATAAACACTGACAAACATACATAACCACAGAGACACAATCTCACACACTCACAGACATTCTCAACCACACATACACAATTTTTTAAAGATCCACCCAGCCTCCCTACCCTACAAGAACTGGAGTGAATCATCAGCCTGGGGTCCAGTGTGGGCTGCTGTGCTGTGACAGAGCTCCATCCATACATATAATGCTTACAGCTCCCTTGCATGCCCTGTAAAGGTGCGGGGAGCCAGAATGTGATGTCAATCCTGTCCAGGTACCTCTACAGGACATGCGACGGAGCTGTAAGCAGCATAGCCCAACCCCACCCCAAGCTGACACTCGGCACCGTGCAGCTTATTTTGAATGGCTGCTCGGTGCGAGAACTGACAGTGCTGCGCTAGGGGGAAACTGAGGAGCCTCTCAGATAGAAAAGTGGAAGGCATGCAGCGACCCACTGAACACGGGGCCGCATCCCACTTTTGGGTCACAACCCACCTGTTGAGAACCAAGGGTCTAGAGTACATAACATACTGCTCAGTATAAAGACTGAGGTGAACTGAAGCATAAAACATATAGCACAGGGTGGAATTGTCATGAGTATACAATGTTCAGTATAGTGTACAGAATGTATTGGCCTAGAACAGGGGTAGGCAAACTTCGGTCCTCCAGATGTGGTGCAATTATAGATCTCAATAGGCATTACAAGACTCTGACAGACACAGACATGACTCACCACAGCTGGAGCGCCAGAGTTTGCCTACCCCTGGTCTAGAGTATATAATGTTCAGCACATACTACTGGATGTGCTTTTTGGGCACATGTAGCATACACCACATCCTACAGAATGAAGCAGCCTGGAGTAGGTAACATATAGCATAGTGTGCAGAATGTAACAGTTTGTATGTAGATTGCACCCGAGTAGGTCCTGCTACCTTGCAAACATTGCTTATCTCCCCTGTAAGCCCACATTGCATCTCGCATCTCACTGCATACCCTCCCCATGGTTTTGGTGTTGTGGAAATTTTATTAGGATGTGTTTTTAGTGTATTGTAATATTTTGTCATTATGTCTCTCAGTGTCAGGGTTTGCTGCGTCACGCCCATTTGTAGCGTGACCCGGTTTAAATCCCCACTAAGAGTAAACCATAGCTATGTTATGCGTGGCTGAGCAGTGTCTTCTTGGGGAATGTATGGACGCCGGCTAGGGCCAGCGTGCAATGCATGTATTTATTGGCTTGCGTGGATGCATTTGTTTTGAACGCAGTATATGAAAGGAACGTGCGTTTGTTGTCTCTGGTGTGCCTGATCAACCGCTGGAGATAATATGGCGTTGTCCCTGTAAAAAAGCACGCATGAGAATCATAGTAATGTAATTGGGCATTGATCACTGAGCTGTGCTGGATAAGGTTCGCTCCAGTGCTAATGGGAGATTGTGTTTGTGGGTCTGGAAAGATGCTGGCTAGGAAAACATGCGGCTGTGTACACGGGTTTAATTCTGTGCACACCGCTTCTACTACATGTGCTTTGTTGACTGGCTATGTATTGAGGAAGTGATGTTAGTTGTTAACATCACTTCCTGGTTTGCTGGTTGTTGACATCACTTCCTGTTTGAAATCCCTTCCTGGTTTGCTGTGTGAGACATCACTTCCTGTCTGACATCACTTCCTGTTGGGCAGCTATAAATAAACAAATACCTGTGCTGGTCGCTAAGAATGGAACTAGCAAGAAAGCAACACCTGTCTCCTGTGTCCTAACTCTACATGACTCTGGAGGGGTACTTCCAGTCCTCGCACAAAAGAGCATAATACAACTGTGCTTTTAAGCACGGGGGAAATTCTTTGTGTTCAGCGGCATACTTTGGCGCACTCTAGCGCAGCATGGATTTGTGCGTTTAACCAAGCGAATTTCGGTAACAGTGGCCATGTTTTACTTGTTTTGTGAACACTTAAATATAACCACTGCACATGTCTGGCCTCCATAATGTGGGGCCATACAATTCTCTCAACAATATCTTTAAACTATGTATGTTCTCCATTGCAATATTGTGGAGGCCAATGCAGTGTAAAGACTTTTGTGCTGACATATTGGATACACAGCGGAGCGCACACTAGTGAAAACAGGACTAATTAGTGCGTGAGAATAAACAAGGTTTGCAGCATTCCCTACTGAACCCTCTCACATCCTGTGATTCTCCTTTGTATTAACTACAAATTAACCTTTGTGATTGTTAAGGGAACTTAGCAATTGGGGAACACTTGAATTGTTTTTGTGGGTTATTAGTAGGCATTGTTGTACAAATTGTAAAATTATTGAATGGAGATTAATTTTTTTTACAAATGTGCATGCTTTGGCAGGCTCGATGTTTCCTAACAACATAATTTTCACTTACTGAATTCCTTTATTTTGTTCTGTGTTAGTCACCATTTTTAAATCCAAAGGAGAAAATGTTGAAGAATATGAGCAATGTGTAATTTGCTTAAGTTCTAGATTTTTAGAGGTTTCGAGGTTATGTGTTCCGTTATTTGCTTTATAACTAAAAATGACTGCATCTGATTAAATCCATATACTAATAATGATTATTTAGACAGTCATGTGGAGTTCAGAGACATTTGTCCTAAAAGGCATAACAATAAAATCATATTATTGCAAAAGTAATTTTTGTGGCCATTTTATCCGTAGGATATATGGCTGATACTTAACTGTTTGTTTATTTTTTTTAGTTAAGTTGGTTTATCTTTTAGGCTGACTGCTAGGATTCCTGCCTCATTAAGGAACACACAATCTTCCTCAGAAATCCTGGGATTAAACTCACTGTGAGTAAATATAGCTGTTGAGGGTTTTTTTAAATAATTTCATAGGCTGACTTTTTGTAGTTGTTATCACAGTTGTTTTCTAACTGGCTAAATATGCAAAGTGTTTGTAGGCTTTCAGCAGCATATATATATATACATCGCTGCCAGATTATCAAAGGGACACTGTGAAGGAGCTACTTTAATTCCTACTGTTTTATGTCTGGAAAAATTAAACATTATATGTGCTGGAGAATGACATGGCTTCATTTAACAAAGTTCAAATTATTGCATCACACTGGTAATCAACCATATATGCTGGCAATTGGCAATATAAACAGCTAGCAACTTCATATCCAAAATTTGCTTTCCTGCAGTGGAAATGTAATAGGTTGTGGCAGCATAATGTTTTCCTGGTGGATAATCATATCTATGAGGCTACCAGACAATACTAGACATCCATGGGCAACCACTGTAAAGGGAAATAGCGACAGACCATGTTAAATATTTTCAGCTGAGCATTTTACCCCACATAAGTTGATACTGACCATTTCTACTGGGGTAGAATTTTGGGGGGGCAGAAGAGACTTTGTATGTCTCTTCTGCCAAAAATCCCAACCTCCCAGTGCTTTTTTTTTATTATTACTACTGCTTTAAGTATACAATTTTTTAAATCTCATAAATTCTTTAAAATCTTTACATAGTTTTTATATCTAAACGTGGCCATACAATTTACAACCCTCGCAAGACTTTTGTCTTGCGAGGGTTGTAAAGTAATTTAAAAAACGTACGATCTGCCCATCTTGGACAGGCAGATCGTACTTGCGATCATCGCAAGCCCGACCCACTGTGGGGCGGGCTACCGATGACTGCAATGCTGAAGGGCAGTGTGTGCGTGCGCACACCGGCCCGTTCGGCAGTTGTCGAACAAGCACGCCACTAACCCGCCGAGAATCGTACGATTCTCGGCGGGTTTTCCAGCCTGCTTGTTCGACGGAAGACGTGCGATCGTACAGTAGCTCGCACACCTTCCATACACTTTGCGATTATTGTACGACCCCGGGATTTGCTGCTATTATCGTATGATAATCGTACAGTGTATGGGCACCTTAAGAATAACTTTGCATGCAAAAATTACAGGGAATATGATTAAGCAGTGCACATCAGCTGTTCCACATAAAATGTTTAAAGTGCACTCATTGCTCACAAAGATCCCTGTAAAGGTGGCCATACACTTTACAACCATCGCAAGACCTTGTTGCGATAGTTGTAAAGTAATTTAAAAAAACGTACGATCTGCCCATCTTGGACAGGCAGATCGTACTTGCGATCATCGGGGCGGGCTTCCGACGACCGCAATGCTGAACGGGCAGTGTGCGCGTGCGCACACTGGCCCGTGCGGCATTGATCTTAGGATCATACTAAAAACTCGCCGAAAGTCGTACGATTCTCGGCTGGTTTTCTAGCATGCTCCTTAGACAAAAGACGTGCGACCGTACAGTAAAAACGGTCGCACGTCTTCATTCACACTGCACGATTCTCGTATGATCGCGGGATTTCCCGCGATTCTCGTACGAGAATCGTGCAGTGTATGGGCACCTTAATAGGGAACAGATAGGGATTGTATTGACTATTTATTAGACATTCATTGGCACAGACATGTTGACATATGACATATTAAACATGCAATGGCACATTGAAATACTAAAGATGAAAATATACCTACATTTTTAAATAGTATTACTAATTTTTAAGGTATATAAATTAATTTGAATTCTACATATAGATAGGCATTTTTTTATTAGCACAGTTGACATGTTGCTTTATCTTTTGTCAGGATGGTATGGTGGCAGTATGTAGGCATTAGAGAAGCTTCAGGTGGTGGTGGCAGGCAAATTGAAGGTTATTGATGATTGAATCTGTTTTCCGCAGCTTATAATGTTGTTAACTTTCAATGGCAATGATGACAACAATAATAATGGTGTTTCTACTTTGTGGCATCAAGGATGGATGGCTCAAATTAAAATACAGGGGCGTCCCAAAGCAGAGTGTCACACGGAGTGGGTACTAGGTGACGCCATTGTGCATGCGTGTGACATCACCGTGCACGTGCTTAATTACGTCACATGCTGTTACCTGCCGGCAGCCATCTTGGAGATGGATGCCGGCAGAGAGAGGAGGGAACATTCACCAGGCAGGATAAGGTATGCCGCCGGAGTTCCATCATTCCATCGGACCCATGACTTTATCGGACTTTCGGGAGTGTGTGCGGGGGCATGTGAAGGGCTCAGCCATGCTCACAAGTGCACTGCGACACCAGGTCTGTAAATTTCATGGACCAACACTGCTTCCATTGGACCTGTGCCTTTATCGTACTTCGAAAGGTGTGTGTGAGCGTGGCAAGGGCACTGTCATGCGCGCAAGCACACTGCGGCACCAGGTCCATAAATCTCACGGACCAATGCAGC
The DNA here is from genome assembly GCF_000935625.1 of Nanorana parkeri. Taxonomy (NCBI): domain Eukaryota; kingdom Metazoa; phylum Chordata; class Amphibia; order Anura; family Dicroglossidae; genus Nanorana; species Nanorana parkeri. The sequence continues at coordinate 590,215 of NW_017306586.1, forward strand.
TTATCAGCATCTCCAAGTCCAAAACTCTTATGGACTACCATGCATGCGCCAGTCCAGTTATCTGTAGTTTGATCCACTGATAAGCACCCCCCCAAAGTCCGATAAAGTCATGGTTCCAATTGCAGCTGCGATGATCTGTAAGATTTATGGACCTGGTGCCTGGTGCCACAGTGCTCCTGCGCACAAGGCAGAGCCCTTCACATGCCCATACACACACCCTCGGAAGTCCGATAAAATCATGGGTCCGATGGAATGATAGAACATTGGATCCCCTCCTCTCTCGTGCAACTGTTGGGCTCTTGGTCTATGACCGAGTGCCCCACCTTTCAGAGGGGGTGACACCAAATTGACTGTCGTCATTTTGGTGTCACCCCTCTAATGGTGTGTCCTGGGTGTGGGCCGCATTCTCCTAGTGATGCCTCTAAATGAATATATAGAAAATTAGAACAAGAGGACATGGGACTTTTTAGGCAAAATACATATGTATTTACTGATATATACTGCTGAATTCTCTATAATTTTATTAATAGATCATATTAAATTCACTTAAAAAGGCTGATGCATGTAACAGTTTTGTAATCATGAAAACCTCCATGTGAAATTGAATTTTTATCAACATATGGAGGGGGGAGTAGGAGCAGTGGCAGAACTACCACCGGTGCGGCTGGTGCGGGAGCACCGGGGATATTAGCGTAGCGGGAGTGATGCAAAATGCGCAGCAGGCTTCCCCGCTACGCTAATAGTGTATCTTCTCAGAAGCTGCACACAGCGCGCCAGTTTAAATAGTAACCGGCACGATCTGTATGCATATAATGACAGCCTGAGAGACGGGAGTCTGTGCTTGTCGGTCGTTCCAGGGATCAGGTGAGTATTAAAGGGTTATTAAACCCTCTGGCTTTTTTGCATATATATCTATGACTAGCAAGCAGTAGATATATGCAAAAAGTTGAAAAAAACCCCACTTTAACAGCGGTGTAAATTTACCCCGTCTTTGCCGCGCGCTCCCGTCCGAAAATCCGAAACTGCTCAGGCGGCCGCAAAGCATATTGGGGCAGGCGCATGCGCAGTTCGGATTTTCGGCCGGGAGACGAGGAGAGACACAAGGTAAGTCTATGGACGCATGCACCCGCATGCAGACACCGTGGGACAGGAAGTGCCAGCAAGCACAGAGGAGTCAGCGTTGGATCTGACACCTGCCGCACCGCTGGAGGGACAGATGAAAACATCAGGAAAGAAGAAGATCGGATTAGGAGACATCAGTTAAGGTAAGTGCTGGCATTTACATTGGGGAAGGGGGAAAATTTTACTTTAATGTCACTTTAAACACTTCCGGGCCGCAGTACGTCTATAGATGGCAGCCTGCAGAAGTGGGTAAAACAAGAACTCTTGCTCTTGCTACTGCTTTTAACAGCAGGCGATTGCTGTGTAACTTACAATCGATCTGGTGTCTGAACAGCCGCCGGATCGTTTGTAGTGTGGTACCCCCCGCAGCGGCCAGTGGCGTAACAACCGGGGGGGCACTTGCCACGGGCGCAGGACTGAGGGGGGGCGCCGTCACGACCCCCGCTAAACGAAGCCCCTGGCTCACTCTCTCTGACACGATCAACAGTCCAGCCAGCCCGGATCGCATAGCGGCCGCCAGATGACAGAGCCGGGTGATCGTGTCAGAGAGAGGGAGCCACTGAGAAGCGAGCGGCCACCCGATCATGCGGGCGGGCGGGCTGGCCGGCTGGGTGGGTTCCTAACTAAACCCTGATCTCCTTACTAAGGGTGAATTAACTCCAAACTAACATCAACTTGTGCCTCAAGTATCAACATCCAAAACTAGCAGCCCGAAAAATACCTGCATCCAAAAAACTATTTATTTTCAATGAAGTAATGAAAAACATGGGAAAGAAGGGTTTTTTTTATGCTTAAGGTGAATTAAGCTTCATAAAACAAAGTTGTTTTTTTCTACTTCACAAGGGTTTAAAATATTTGAATACCTCACACCGAGTGAACTTTAAATATATATTGGTTTTAAATTAAGCCCCATTATTGCATGTTGGTAATGCCATGGAACCTACAACAAACAATTACACAAAAATGTATGTTTATTTAGAAAACAAAAAAACATTTATGCGATGTGAAATTTGATTAGTTGGATCTTTTTCCATATATTTGATAGGAAAGAGTAAGCCAAATGGAGCGTTAGAATAAGAAAACAGAGAGAAAATGAGTTGAGGTTTATTCAAGTATATAATTTGCAGGTGTCTAGACACAAAAAGCTCCATCTAGTTTGAGGCGTATTTTCAAATGTCTATGATTGAGAATGCAAACCTTTTCATAGCAGAAATATTTTTCATATTAAAATTTGATGGACATTAAATATGTTGTAATGTGCTTACAACAGCATATGCCAACAGATGTATGCTAAAAATAACAGTTGAAACTAACACACGGCTTATAACGCTTCCATACTTTTGAGAGACTTAAAGAGATCATTGAAAAAACATACGTCAAAAGTTATTACAATCATATTGTTGAGTCCATCTGCTCTGACCTAAGAGGGAGACCTGCTGCTTTCGCTTGCACTGGAGATCATACAGAGGCTTTTGGAAAGTTGTTCTAGTTGCAGCTAAGTAGCATTTCACACTAATAGTCTCAAAACATTTTCTTTTCCTTTTCTTTTTTAACTAAGATCCAATATAACTGGTTTACCTAGAGCAGGGGTCCTCAAACTTTTTAAACATGGGGCCAGTTCACTGTCCCTCAGACATTGCTGGGGGCCGGATCATAGTTTGAAAAACAGGGGGGGGGCGTGGTTGTGGTGCCGCACCGCCACACCTCCTCCTGTCCCAGAACAAAGGGGGAACGTTAGTGAGCAATTGCTGTGCGTTCCAGCAGCTGTTGCTCCGGTGTGAATGGCGTTACGCTGCTAAAGGAACCAAGGCATTTGGTTTGCCTCAGCATGCGCCTTGAGATGAAAGGGCGCAGCCGCGCAGGCCGAACACTGAAGCTGCTAAGCTTCCAGAACAGCCTGTGTGTCTTCCCTGACACCCAGGCGGGGCCGGCGGAATGACGATCTCTCCCTGGAACCCGCAGGCGGGCGGCCGGCCGATTGAATGCTATATGTTGTTTAGGGCGGCAGGGCCTATTTTAACTGCTTGAAGACCAGGTGTTTAGACCCCCTTCCTGTCCAGGTTATTTTTCAGTGTTCAGCGCTGCGGTACTTTGATTAACATTTATTCCGTCCTGCAGCGCTGTACTGAAATGAATTTTATACAATTTTTTGGGGGCACATAGAGCTTTCTTTTGGTGGTGTTTAATCACCACTGCGGTTTTTATTTTTTTTACTATATTTTGGGAAAATTACAGAAAATTTTCAAGCAAAAAAGTTATTTTTTTACATTATGTTAGGAAACATTTATTATTACCCAATTTTTTGGTAAAACATTAAAGACGGGGTCACGTCGGGTAAATAGACACCAAAAACATGTCAAGCTTAAAAATTGTGTGCACTCGCAAAAACCACCATACCCAAAATTGACCATAGGTGACGCTTTAAAAACTTTTACAGCTCATTAGTTTAGTGTTATCAGTGATTGATGGCCCTAGAATTATTGCTCTCATTGCTACGTTCACGGCGATATGTAACATGTGCGGCGATATGTAACATGTTCAGCGTAATGGGCGCAATCGTCGTTTTCGCAGGTATGCACACCCGACGCATGTTTGCATGCGTGTATGTATGGGTGGGGACTTTAAAAAAAAATAAATAATTTATTCTTTTTATGTGTAACTTGAAAAATGTTTTTTATCTTTAATTTTGTTTTCTATTTTTTTTCCCACTTAACTATATTGCTATTACATAGGGGGCTAAGAAACCCCCCTATGCCATAGCAAAATATTTGACAGGTCCTCTTTATGGAGACATCAGGGGTCTCCAAGACCCCTAATGTCACTTAGGACCCCCGAAGAAGCTGATGAAGCAGAGATCTGCTTCATCAGCTTCTCTCCAGCGTCTGAAGCTGGAGAGTGGCACAAGAATGCCGAAGTGATGTAATATACATCGCGTCCGCATTCTTACAGCGGAGAGGGGACCAGAGGGAGGTCTTGACCAGCTCGCAAGTGGACGTGACACCCGAACAGGCCGGGCCAAGGACCCTGATGTGGCCCGCGGGCCATAGTTTGAGGACCCCTGACCTAGAGAATAAAGTTGTGCATTCAATAGTTTGTATTGATGTTGTAGTGTAATGAAAATGAGACAAATGTACAAAAGTGTTGGTGAGTACAATAAGCAGTTCAATCGTGATGGGACAGTTCTAAATTGCAGATATTGTATGCATTAATTTCTGTACAACACTTAATCTATGTTGATGATCTTGAAACCCTCTACAAATACCAAACATCTACCCATTTGCAGACGTCTATGGGTAAATCAGATATGCATGGACTGCTGTCTATGAATAGAAGTAGCTTCCTGTAAATGGATATAATAGGATCTGAATAGGTAAGACTGGTAATTAAATGATTAATACTCAGAGGGTTATTCGTTTACCTGCCGATGGATATAGCCGTAGCTTTGGCTGATCCTTCGGCTCGCTTTGGCCGCAAGAGCCATTCGGTTCATGTACAGGCTATGCACAATAGCCTGTACAGCAGCGGAGCCAAACACATATGCTTTCTTATTCAGAGGGATATGTATTGTTCTTTGTTATCTGTACTTTTGGGTCTGGAAGAAAGTTTTTATTGCTTTAGTGCTATATGTTGTTTCTGGTTAGGTGGGACTATGAAGGTAGAGGAATGGAATGACTGATACTATACAATGTTCGGATTTTGTTAAATAGATGGATATGCATTGTTTTTTTGTTTTTTGTTATTTGTATTTATGTGATATGTGAAACTTGGAAAACTAATAAAGAAATATTTTGCAAACGCATATGCTTCGGCTTGGCTGAGCTGTATTGACAGCTTATGCATGGAGAAAGGTTGTTCAAAGCTGTCCGTTCTACCCACAAATGACAACAGCTGGGCGGAGCACAGGGGGCACCCTGTGGGAAAGACGAGACCGTTTAATAGCGCAGGAGTTCGTCGCGTGCAGTCAGCGGGATTTTTTTATTTCAATGCGTCGGCCTCGCTGGATGACTTGGTTGGCCTTTGGATTACATTGTTGGATCATATTGCTAACTGTTGGGTTTTTTGTTTATTAAAGGACTTGCCAAAAACCTTGGTTATATTTTTGTTGAATAAAATTAGCTTCTCAAAGTCTGGTGTCCTTATTTACTATTTGGTTACCCCTTTAGTGAATGAGTAGGGGTCCAGCTACCCCTCATTCACAAGGGGGGCAGCATCTGGGTGACCCTTTAGGAAAAGGGGTACCATGAGGCAAATAAGCCCCCCTCCTGCAGACCCCCACAACCACAGCCAAGGTTGTGGGGAAGAGGCCCTTGTCCCCTTCGGCATGGGGACAAGGTGCTTTTAAATAATAATAATTATTATACAGGATTTATATAGTGCCAACAGTTTGCGCAGCGGTTTACAATATAAGGAAGACATTACAATTACAATACAATTCAAGACAGGATGGTAAGGAGAGCCCGGCCCCTGAGGGCTTACAATCTAAAAGGGAGGGACAAGTGAAACATGAGGAGGTAGCTGTGTAGGGATGAATTGTTTGACAACGTGATGGTTGAGTGTTTAGGTTGAGGTGGGATAGGCTTCCCTAAAGAGATGAGTCTTAAGGGATCACCTAAAGGCAGTCAGAGTAATGGGGGGGACGCCTGGAAAAGCACCCTCCCAATGCTAAGGGCATGTGGCCTGGTATGGCACAGGTAGGGGGGGTGCTCTCTTGTCTCCCGCCCCCCACTTTCCTGCCCTGCCAGGCCTGTGCTTGGATTAAGGTTCTGGTTGTAAAAAAATTTTTGGGGGGGCCCCATAGTTTTTTCTCCATTCTTTTGGTGGTGGGGTACCCCCTAAAATCTTTTTGATTTATTGATCTAACTAGCATCATCCATGTATCACTTGTATTATCTGTTTGTCATCATTACAGCAGAAAACGCCAACACTCTGATGTTTTTTTTCTCATATCCAGAGGCCCAAGCAGTTTTTCTTTAGCTCACAGTAGGTATTACAAATCCTGTGCCACCAGTTGGCCTGAGTGTTTTTGTTCCAAGCTGCTACTAATGCATGTTTGTGTTTTTAGTTTCTGTATGCAGTTTCCTATTTCTTTTTTTTTTTTATTCTTTATTGAGCAACCGACAACTTGGCCGCAGCTAGGACCACCACCCATGAAGACTCATGACAGGTAGCATTCACACATTCATTAGTCAACTCTCTATCAGAGAGAAGAGTGTATATTAATCCGTCGTCGGTGGACATCCCCGCTGCTAGCCATTACAGAAAAAAAGGTATGATAGGTATGATATGTTTTAAGTGTACAGTTTCTAATTTAATTTTATTGTAATAAACCGGCGTGGCTGTCAACGCCCATGCCGGTAGGCAAGATACAAAAGGGGGAGGGAGGGGAAAAGATGTGGGAAAGGGAGGGAGAGGGGGGGAGCCAGAAGGAAAAAGAGGGAGCAAAAAGGACCCGAAAAAAGAAGGAGATAAGATAAAGAAGGAAAAGGCCTCCTTAGGAGCCTCCCACCAGGAGACTCAATTATTCCGGAGAGGAGGAGAACTCATCCCATTTGAACCAGGTGGAGTGAAACCGAGCCCTCGTCCCCCTAAGGGAACTGGTGAGGGCCTCCATCTGCCTGATGTCGTGGATCTTGCTAAGCCAGAGCTGGATGGTAGGAGGAGAGACCTGTCTCCACAGGGCCGGGACACATGCTCGAGCCGCATTGACCAGGTGAACCACCAACAAACGCTTGTATCTCCAAAGAGGACTCGGGTTATGATGTAGCAGAAAAAATTAGGGGGCCCTGGGAACATCGGAGTCCAAAAACTTCTGTGTGATGGATTGGATTTTGGTCCAGAACTCCTGAAGTGAAGGACAGGACTAAAAGATGTGAAGCATGCCAGCAGAGGAGAAGCCGCATCTACAGCAGCAGCCACTAGTTTCTCAATAGATCTTGTGCAACCTTCGGGGAGTGAGATACCAGCGAGTAAGTATTTTGTACCCTGATTCCTGATAGCGATTACTAATAGAGGACTTCAAGGACAGAAACAAGATTCTCGAGCTCTCACTGGGAGAAAAAGTGAGCCCCAGATCTCTTTCCCACTCAGCCAAGAAAGACAAAGGAATCTCACCGTCAGGGGCCAGAACCATCTGATAACACAACGAAAGGGCTTTTGGCAGAGACCCCAAGGAGGTACATTCACACTCGAAGCTCGTGAGAGGACGTGACAGCTCGAGGGGACGCGGCAGGGAGGAGAGAAAGTGGGCAAGTTGAAAATGGCGCCAGTTTCCCAGCGAAGCCAAGATAGGATCTCTGCCAATCTCGACGTGCGACAGCCAGTTGGGCCCCTGAAGAAAGTGTAGGTCTCTATATCGTTCTTTGTTGCTCAGTTGTATGAACCCCGGGTCCTGCAACCCAGGGGAAAATTCGGGGGAACCAATCACCAGGAGGAGAGGGAAGGGGGAAATTAATCTGGAGTCAAAGACTGACCTTGCAATCCTCCACTTCGGTCCCAGTGTTGGGTGGGAGCGAAGTACTTGAGGAACCCTGTGGCACCAGGGGAGAGTTCTGAGAGGTAGTTTCCTATTTCTAATACACAGGTGTGGTCTTGCATCTGGTGTTATGTGCAATGGCAAACATGTAATCGTTTGAAATCTGGAATATACCATGATTTACAAATGTTCTATACATTATCAGATCATGGTATGTTGCAGAGTTGCTAAGATGCTAACCTATCCATGTAAATATTAATAATCTATCAAACCAGATAACTAATGAACATACAACTAGATTGATGAAAATACTTCTTACTTGGCATATTAAACCATTTGTTTTGTAGCTAAGAAGTTTTTTCACTGGGGACTGCTTGTTGACAATAAAATCACCAAAATGGCAAAAAAGGGACAATGAACATCTGTAGTGCATTGTAATCTGAAAGATGCTACTTACTGGTGTCAGGGGCTCCCTCACGCTCCACAACAGGCTGCCGAGCTTGTGAACGCTGAGTTGTTGGAGGCCATGAAGGATTGTGGGAGGTTTGACCTTCAAATTAGTGTTTTAACTGGTTTTTATGCATATGTCATTTGATACATGAAACATTAACATTATATTAGGTTTGAATACATACTAGGTGCCAGGGAGGGGACAGACTCTAAGGTTGCCTGAGAAGGCTGATCTGCTCCGTCTGGGTCAGCACCTGGGTCCGTGTGTTTGGATTCTGATTCTGAGAACTGAAAAGGGACACGTTGCAGAGCTTTGAGAAATCATGAAAAGCACAATGACAGCATGAGTAGGATTATATAGAGGAAAGCAAGAGAGAGAGAATCCGGTGATGGGATCCCGCTGTGCAGTTTCAGGATTACGCAGCCATCGTATTCTGCAGCTAAACCATGCCCCGCCCCCTACATTCTGCATATATTTTAAACATACCAGTGTAACATATTTTTGTCGGAAATACTTAGATTGAGATATCCTTTCTTTACAAATCTCAAAAATATGCAATGAGGATGGCAAATGGGCAAGTGCAGAAAAGCATGAGCAAGTGAGCCCCTTTTTGCTGGGGAGGAAAAAGGAACTCTGCTAATCCTTGTTGGCAGAGCAAGCCTAATGTCAGTTAATCACGCCCAAAATAAGGATGTTGTTGAAAGTTTTAAATTGAGGACATAAATCATTGTTGAGTGTCTGGCAATGAATGATTCAGGTATCCAGGCAACAACTCATATCCTAATACATTCTCTCTCTAAAAATATTGGTTTCAGTCTTTGTCATGCTGCATATGTAGCCCACAATTTATCCTCCATGGCTTGCTGATGGCAATTTAAAACTACTGCACGTTGCTGTTAAATTGATAATATCTGTATTGTCTAACATTAGCACATCATGTGTGTATTACATCAAAATGCTCTGCATTGCAGCATATAAGAATTTCCCATTTCTTAAACCTTAACCTGAAATTATACAGAATGTATACAACTGCATTCTCATTTTGCTGTTTAGCAGCAAATATAATTAACTGTTTTACAAGACCATGTATCTAGTGTAAATGTACCTGTTCACTGATGTCTCAAAATATCAATGGGTTAGTCCCAGTGAATTGTGGGAATGTTCCTTAAGAAATGCTCTAGATATTATCTGGTGGAATTTTTACAAGATCTTTTAATTTATGTTTAGTGTCACCTCAAATAATATATATTTCAATACATTGCTTCTTTTAGTTAAGCTGCATATATAGCAAAACATTTAAATGGCATAGGGAAAGGTTGAAACTCCACGTTTTTTTTATACCCTTTTTAAATTTCTTCACTTCCGGTCCTGGAGGTGCAATAGGAAATTAAATTACAATTCTTCAAAGCAAGGGAATACCAATCTTAGAAAGTTGTCACTGAAACAAGTGACAGCTATATAGGATGTCACTTGATTGATTGTTTTCCTTAGAAATCAGCCAAAGCGTGAGTATAAAAGCATGTCTTCATGCTATGCAGAAGGACCCTTGCTCTCTGTGTGGAAGCAGTGGTCTCTCTGTAAAGGTTTCACATGACTTAGACTAAGAGCTAGAACTAGCTAATTAGTAGGGAGTACTGTTTGTGTTTGGCTGAATACAGAATTATAGGTTTGACTCAGCAGGGGGGTGTAGTACTACAGATAGACTACAACTTCCACATACAAAGGGTCCTTCTATGCAGCATGCTGACAGGGGACAGGTTTTTCTACTCAGTTTGTTGCTGAGAAACTGAAACTGTAAAACTTTAAAAAAAACTTTTGTTTTCATGCACCTAGAATGTATTTAGCTGAATTCAAAGCAGGATTCCAGGAATTTTTTAAACCCTTGCAGTAGGTGTACCCCCACACTGCAAGGGTTAACTGCTTGTTTGTGTCTAGGTTTAAAAAACAAAGATATAATCACCAGAACTGCAAAGCTGGCTTCTTCTTAGACCGGTCCCTGGAACGTCTTTCCCCTTCCTCTGCAGCGGTCTAAGGTCCAGTAAATCATAATTTCTGTACACTGTGCATAGACATGAGGACACTGAGGAATATTCCAATCTGCTGCAGAGGAGGGGACAGACTGGAGGAAAAGCTGGCTTAGAACTTCGAGTAAATCTTTGTTATTTTAACAACTAGACACAAACAAGCGCTTAATTCTTGCAGTGCTGGGGTAGCCCATCTGCAAGGGTTAATAAAAACAATTCCTGGAGTTCTTCAAGGTAAAATTACATTTGGCCTTTAACCAGCAAAAATTTTGTGATTTCAAGTTCATTGCTCGAAATTGGGACTTCTAACTGGTGGACAGAAGAGGGAAATAAAATAAAAAATTATCAGTTTTTTAATTTTGTTAACCAAGGTACTGATCCACAAGTAAATGGTAAATACAGACCTGAATATATACAATATTTTAAAAGTGCTATGAAGGATGTCATATTAGATATGATTATACAGCATTTCATTTGAGCATTCTTCAAGGGAATTTGTAAATTTCCAAGTATGTCATAAATTATTTTTTATAATTAACAATCTTTGAGCTGTTTAGTTTTCAGTTACATTCATATTTATTTCATATTCATGACTGTTGACCACGTTGCATCCATATCTTATTAGGGGCATATTATTGATTTATCAAATCAATAGTTTGTGTAGTACAAAACATGAAATGCATTGGCTTATAATTACATGTGTTAATCATATTCTACAAAGCTATTACTGTACAGACATTTTTTGTAGAAAATAAATTAACTTGAAAAAAAGCATAGCATGCAGTGCATGAAACATTTGATTAAAGTGCTGTAGCTTATGATACTTGCCTGAGGAGTTGGGAAAGAGTATCTGTTGTTTATGGAAATTTTTATTTGAAACCACTAAACTATGACACTGTTACCAACCATGTATTCATAATAATGGTATAATAACTGCCTATTGGGGTAAAGGTAATCTTGCTATTTGTTGATAGCAGTTAGCAGCAGAGCACACTTTTAAGTGATCTATAGGCATATTGTCCAAAGATTTTTGTGAAGCTTCTTTGACACAGATTGGGATGAGGTCCGCATTTGCTGCCATTGTTGGGTCCACAGTGATCTATACATGTTAGATGTTCATCCAAAGAGCAAACCTATTGGCAAGTTTACCAAGGCACCAAAAGTGAACCCCCTAATGCTTTGCATAACTTGTTAAGTTGGTCAGGTGAAAAAATATGGCCAATAATAGGGCTTTGGGAATGTGATCCCTCCCTTTTAAAAGTCAGTTTTCCCTGTTGTCCTTTTTGTTACCATCTCCTGCTACTACTGCTGGCCCTCCACAATTACCATCTTTTGCCACCTGTCTTATGTCTGACACATTCCAAGGCAATTTTTATTTCTGGATAAAAAGTGCCTTGTTACTAACTCCCAAATGTGGCCTACTAGAAAAGGTAAACGTGTACTTGTGTAATATTTCTGTCTTGTGTCTCTGACATAAATCAAGGACATTTTTAATCATGGATAAAATGTACATAATTTCTCACTCCTTCAATATGGTCTATTAAAACGCTTACATGCGTCTGTAAAATATTTCTGCTTTGTGTCTGTGACATAATCTAATATAATTTTTATTTCTAGATAACAAATACCTAATCTTTGCCTCTTTAAATGTGGCCTACTAAAAAGGCTTACATGATTGGCAGCATACCTCTGCAGTATTTCTGCCTCTTGTCTTTTACATAATCTCATGTAATTTTATCTGAGGTTTTTTTTTAAACAACCTTCTCTCTGCTGTCCTTTCAGGTTGCTTACATACACTTCAACCATTGTGTTGTATGTTTGAAAATATGCATCTAATTTTTCTTAAAAACAATTCCTCATTTCTGGAATGTGGGGTTGTGCTGCCACAATAGTTGTATAAAATATGACAATTCATAGTTATGGTTAATATTCATACAAAATGTGAAATGAGAATCATATAGTTTATTTTCCTTAAGCCATTTGCTCATTGGTATTGTATAGCTGATTATTATACTGACATCTTGTGGTCCTTTTGGGTTATTTCACCATGTTTTTCTGTGTTCCCTCCCATCTATGATGTATTTCACGTTTCTTCATGAGTTGTCCTTTCTGGCATCAAGATGTTTGCCAGTAACATGAACACATGTTAATCTGTATTGCATGCTTGGAAACATTATAATTTCTGACCTTCAAATACCGTCTGTTAATTCATCTGATATATCCTGTTGTCTGCTGTAACTAACCTGCTGCAAGCAATAAAGCACCTTTGTGGATGAAAAGGTATGTGGTGAGTTTAGCTATCTGATAAAGACTGTCTGCAGTGATTATATCTGTTTATACAGGCCAGGCATAGACCTATCAGCAAGGAATAAATCGCTAATACAACAATCGGAGTCAGAATAGGGGTTATGTTTTTTAATTGTTTTTGTGCACTCTGTGTTGACATTTTATTGAAATTTGTAAACAATACAGTGTGGTACTGCACTTTAACCCCTTAGTGACACAGATTAAGAAAATGTTTTTGCTTCTGGGGACCAGAGCAATTTTTTCCATTTTGCTATGTTTGTTTAACCATAATTTCCATCTCTCTCATGCAAATTATTTTATTTGTCCTAATTTATAGGGTATATCATACATCTGGGATTTCAGTTTCTTTTAGAAGTTATAAGTCACAAAATACAGGGAGTGAAATACAATTTTAGTGTGGAATAACTTTAGAATGTGGTATGTTTGTCTTGTATCTTTAATAGCTTCTTCGGTACTATATTTCCTTATTTTTTGTAATAAACATATTTTTTAAAAACTTTACTTTTTTAAAACTTTTCCTTTTTTAAATTTAAAAACTTTATTTCTAAATGTTTTATTTTTAAACTAGGGGACACTAAGGGGTTATTTTTTAGTTACAGGGGCTTTGATACCCAGTATTCTCTTCAGATACTTTGCACCACCCTTGCTGTGATCACAGGACTGTGGACTTCCTAATCTGCTGTTGAAGGTCTGCCTCAACCTAGAGGGACCCATCAACATGTCACAGCCCGTTTGGTGTTACTATAAGATGAGTAGGATCTCAACTGCAGAAGTTCAGATTTCAAGGAGAGGTATCTAAATGGCACTCAGTCACGAACCCCAGGCGTCACTCTCAATCAGAGGCGGAGAGTTTGGGGTTCTTGCATCATGAGCCGTAATAGAAAGTAAAATAAGGAAACGAAATGAGATGGAGTTAGTAACCCATAAGCCCACCTGGAATTATAAGGTGCTTCTATTGGTAGTGTTGATTAAAGGTCTGCTTATCTCATGCGGTCTTGGGAAACAGATATGAGTGCTTACAGTTCACAGTACTTATAGGTTGAGGCAGTCCATATATATGTGCATACACTTCTCACAAACTTTAGGTTTAGGCAGTCCAGATATATGTGCATACACTTCTCACGGATCTATAGGGTTAGGCAGTCCAGACATGTATAGATATCACAATACTTTAGATTGTAGGCAGTCCAGATATATGTGCATACACCTCTCACAGAACTATCGGTTTAGGTAGTCCAGACATGTATAGATATCACAATACTTTAGGTTGTAGGCGGTCCAGATATATGTGCATACACTTCTCACAGAACTATCGGTTTAGGTAGTCTAGACATGTAAAAACCCAGAGGACTTTAAGGTACTTGCGCTTTAGGTGCTGGGATCAGCCATGACACAGGTCACTTGTTTAAGGAGTAGGGTAGTCCTCCCTTCGGTCCTGGCGAGCAGTCCACCTTGTAAATGAGGTTCCAGGGTGTTGGGGCATGAGAAACCCAATAGTGAACACCCTGCAGCGTTTGGATCAAGTTTAAATAGGCCGCGGCCGTGACGTCACGCGGCCGCGGCGCACTTCCGCGTTCCAGCGTGGAACTCCTAGTACCTCCCCTGATGGGGGATGAAACCCTCGGCGCTTTCTCCGTCTGCTGCGTTCCACCCTGGGACGCAAACGGGACGCGGCACGGCGCGGAGGAACGTTACACAACAGCAGTAACTCTATGAGTGCTAGTCCCTTCACAGACCAGCGCTCATTGTACTGAATGACGGGATTATCCTGTCACCAGTCGTTAACAAACTGAATGATAATGACGGGATAATCCTGCTATCAGTCGGGAAGGGGTTAAAGAAGTTGACAAGCTATGCTAGGAAATATATTTTGCCACTGTTTGACAATTGTTGGATTTAACTTTTTTTTCAAAGTGTAAACCTTCCAATTGCTGTTAAATTTGTTCTGTCTACTACTTCAAACAATAAATTCTGACTGTTACTGCTAGATAAAAAAAAAATAATGTGTCGCAGAAAAAAATACTTAAAAAAGAAAATCTTTTTTTAAGTTAAAATTAATTAACTAGAGATGCTGCTGTCATATGTAAGCCAATGAATTATGTAAAATCTAAGTGATGCTAATATACAGTGTTACTGACACGGCCCCTAAGAATTGTAATGTTCTATAACACCAGATATAGCTTAAAGCCATCTCTGTACCATGTAATTTGAAGAATTGGTGTTTTTCCCATGTTGCCCTCTAAGATGCATAAAATTAGGGTCATCTCTTGGCTGATTGGTACTTTTTAAAATGTTTTGCATTGTTATAGTTGAAAATGTAATCATACTTACCGTAATTTTCTTTTCCTGGTTATACTCCATGGCAGCGCTGACCAATGGGTATTAGCTCCAATTACCCCTAGTTGACAGGAACAAAAGGGTTAAACATTGCATAACCCTCCCTATAAAAGCCCCTCCTCCTGCTGACTTCCCCAGTCTAGTAACCAGCCAATAACTCCCTAGGGTGGGAGCTCAGCGCTGCCATGGAGTATAACCAGGAAAAGAAAATTACGGTAAGTATGATTACATTTTCAACTTTCCTGGCCATATCCATGGCAGTGCTGACCAATGGGGATTACCCAAGCAGAAGAAAGGGTGGGAACAAAGTCAGACAGAAACATAATAAATGGCAACAAAATGTTATTACTCGACCCCGTGACGTGAGAGCAAAACGCTTCTACCAAAGTGATCATTAACCGCAGCCCTGACGTCCAGTCGATAATGCTTAACAAAGGTCGACTTAGAAGCCCATGTAGCCGCTCTACAAATGTGATCCGCCGAAAATCCAGATGCTGCTGCCCATGATGCCTTCTGGTGGAGACACTCCCGCCATTCGGTAAGCATGAACAATGGTGAACACGATCCATCTGCTTAAGGTAGCCTTGGCTGCCGCCAAACCTTTCCTGACTCCTACTGGAATGACAAACAATCTCTCTGATTTCCGCCAGTCCTTACTTCTTTCCACATAGGATTGCAGACACCGGACAAGGTCCAAACACCCATCCTTACCTACTGATTTGAGGGCGGGAAGACTTATATCCTGATTCATATGAAATGCGCTATGAACTTTTGGCAAAAACCCTGGGATAGTCCATAAAACTACTCTATCCTCATGAAAGATGAGAAAAGGTTGCTTACAACCACAGGCTTGGAGCTCCGAAACTCGCCTACCTGAAGCCAGGGCCACTAAGGAGACCGTTTTGTATGTCAAGAACGGCATGGGAATAGTCTGTATAGGCTCAAAGGGAGGTCCCGACAGAACCTCCAAGATGAGAGGAAGATCCCACGATGGATACAGAGGTCGCACTGGAGGGTTCACTTTACTCACAGCCTTCAAAAACCTGAAAATGTTCTGATTTTGAGTCCATCTGACTATAGTGATAGCTGATATAGCCGAAACTTGCACCTTGAGGGAACTAAGACTCAGACGCTTGTCTAGGCCTGTTTGGAGGAACTCCTGTATCGCCCCCGATGAGACATTAGATAGGTCGATGACGTGATCCTTTGCCCACGTGGAGAACACTGTCCACATCCTATAATATACTGAGGAAGTGGACAACTTCTGAGACTTTAAAAGTGTGTTAATCACCTCCTGTGACAATCCCGACCTCCTCAATCTCTCCCTTTCAACAGCCAAGCCGTCAGACAGAGATGCTGAGGATTCGGATGTCGGATCGGACCCTGAGATAGGAGGTCCTCGGTCACCGGAATCCGCCATGGCACCTGAATGCTGAGAGACAGCAGGAGGGGAAACCATGGCCGCCTGGGCCAATACGGGATAATGGCAATAATCCTCACTCTCTCCACCCTGATCCTCTGAAGGACTGCCATGATCATGGGAAAAGGGGGAAATACATAAGCCAGCTCGCAGTCTCAAGAGTGCGTCAACCCGTCCTGGCCTTCTGCTCTGTGGTCGAATGTTCTTGACAGAAACCGACTGACCTGGCAATTCCTGTGGGATGCCATTAAATCCATCTGAGGATTGCTCCACATTCCTCTCAGTCTGTTGAAGACTTGTCTCGACAGAGACCATCAGGTTGGGTCGATTTGATTCCTGCTTAGATAGTCCGCCACCCGATTCTCCGGCCCCGGCAAGAAAACTGCCTTGATGCCTGCCACATTCCGTACGGCACATGCCAGGACTGGCACCATTTCTCGCAACATGCTGCGACTCCTTGTTCCTCCTTGGTGATTGACATAGGACACCACCGTGGCATTGTCTGTCACGATCTTCACCCACTTGCCCTGTATTTGCTTCTTGAAGTACAGGAGTGCCTGGAACACTGCCTTTAGCTCCAGCAGATTGGACGAGGCATTTCTCCAGTCTTCGGTCCACAACCCCTGTGTGAACAGGCCGTCTAGGTGAGCTCCCCAACCTTGTCCGCTGGCATCGGTCGTAATAGTGACCCACGGGATGCTCCCTAATGGAAACCCCTTGCGCAGGTTTTCGTTCCGAGACCACCAGTGCAGGGATAGTTTGACCCTGGGAGGAATGGCGATCCACTGCCTCATATTCCATTGAGCCCACCGAGTCAGGCCTATGGTAGATGACATGGACCCCAGCAGGCTCATGAAGGATTCGGCCGTGACATACATGCTTGCCTGTATGTCGCTCACTTTCTGTTTCATCTTGAGAACTCTGTCCTCTGATAGCTGAACTGAGCCTAGAACCGTGTTGAATTCTGCTCCCAGGTACTCCAACTCCCGAGTTGGCATCAAGTGGCTCTTCTCCCAGGTCAGTAGCCACCCGTACCTCTGCAGGATGTTCATGCTGATATCCCTGCTGGAGATTACTTCTCCCTCTGAATCTGCCAGAATCAGGATATCGTCCAGGTAGTGAAAAATGATTACTCCCAGCTTCCGTATTTCTGATATTACTGTAACCAGAACCTTGCAAAAGGTCCTGGTAGCAGTGCTGAGGCCGAATGGCATCGCTCTGAACTGAAAGTGCCTGTGACCGACACAAAATCTTAGGAACCGCTGTTGATCCATAGCAATGGGAACATGGAAGTATGCGTCCCTCAGGTCTATGGATACCATCCACATCCCTGGACGTACCACCTGAATGATTGTTTGGAGGGACTCCATTCTGAATTTCCTGACTTGGACGAATCGGTTGAGCTGATGCAGGTCCAAGACTGGCCTCCAACCCCCTTTTGCTTTTGGAGTTAGGAACAAGTGGGAGTAGAAGCCCTGGAACTGTTGTTTCACGGGCACCACAGTTATGACATCTTGAGACAGAAGGGAAAGCACAAAGTCTAACATCACCTGCTTTTTCACCCTGTCCCCAGGGAGTTTGGTCACTATGAACCTGTTTCTTGGGGGAAAGGAACCGAATTCCAATTGTTACCCCTCTGTGACTATCTTCAGCACCCAAGCGTCCATTATTGATTCTGACCAGAGACCCGAGAACCGTTTAAATCTTGCCCTGACTCTCACGTCTCTGGGACCGACACCTTCATAAGGTCTGATCGGGCTTGGCACCTCTTGTATATCTGCCTCTCCCGGAGGGGCCCATTCCTCCTCTCCACGCTCTGGATCGAGTAGACTCTCTTCCAGGTTTATAGGTTCTGGAGTCACGAAAAGTAGCATAATTCTGGCGAGTCCTGCCATCTCTATAATTTCTTCTGTCTCTTCTCTCCTGAGGCAACATAGCCTTCTTGCTCTCGATATACTTCTTAATATAGCTATCCAACTCTAAGCCAAAAAGTATATCGCCTTGAAATGCCAAGGAACATAGGCTGTTCTTTGAAGAATCGGCCCCCCACGATCTTAGCCACAGTGCCCGGCGGGCCACTACTGAGGATACCATTCCCCTTGATAATGATTGAAGCAAATCATCCGCGGCTTCAGTAGAAAAATCGGCTGCCAATCTCATATCGTGTATTCTATCCAGCAGTCTGCGCCTACTCACTCCTCTTACAATATCTTCCCCCAGATCCTCCAACCACAATTTAGATGCTCTCGACACTGAAGATAAAGCCACCGCCGGTTGAAGGCCTGCGCCCAGTGCAGTATAGGTTTTCACTAGGTTGTGTTCCATCTTGCGGTCCATCAACTCTTTGAGTGAACCGGCGTCATCAATAGGCAAGGCGGTGTGTTTCCCCAATCTCACTACCGCCGCATCCACTTTGAGAGCCGTATGCCAGGCCCTGGCATCGGCTTCCCCGATAGGATAGAGATGTGAGAATCTGCCCTTTGCTCCCATCCTTCTCTCTGGCTTATCCCATTCTTCTTTAATGAGCTTCTTTGTGATTTTATTCACTGGAAAGGAAGATCTACTTCGTCTCTGCCCCGCGAAGTGCTTGCTGGAGGGGGATAGCACTTCTTCCTGCTCCTTCATGCCCAATGTTCTACGTACCATTGAAATCAGGGCCTCCACTTGTTTAGGTTCTAAAGAAGTACCCCCTGTCAAATCCTCTTTGCCTGAAGCTGAAGAATATTCTCCCTCGGAAAGAGACGCCTCCTCTGACGATGCAAATCTAGAGCTATCTGCTCTCTTTCTCTTATGGGAATGGCCAGACTGCCTTATCCCTTTTTCCACTGCCTTTTGGAGGAGATCCAGTATGCCAGGAGTTTTGGATGAGGCCGCCACCTCTTTAAAACATGCCTCACACAATTTTTTGCCTTTCATTGTCTTTCCATCACAGGCTAGACATCTTGCTGACTTCTCTTTCCTCTTCCCTGAAGATGCAGAAGTGTCCATTCCTGCAGGGCTAAACACAAAAGCGAATCGCCCCATCAGTGAACTTAAAATTGCAGAAAACAAAAATGCACTCTTTTTTTTTTTCCATACCTCAGCTCCACAGACCTGTGTGGTGAGGGGCAGTCATCCATGGTCCTGGCACTTTAACAGCTTTCTGGGACTCAAGAGGGGAATAAGCCAGTGAAAACGACCTTCTATGGGCTTTTAAATAGCTCAGATATTCAAATCTGGCGCCAAAAACGTCTCCCCCGCTGACGTCACGAATGACGGACACTCGCGCATGCGCAGACGCGCTCCAAAGCCGCAAGTGCCCTTCCTGCTCTGCCCACACACCGCTGATTGCCGGGAGCGAAACACACCGCTGGGAGCCGCCGACCTGATCGGGACGGGAGCACATAGAACTGGTAAGGGAAGCCTCCACAGCCTTACCTTTCATCGCTGTACCGGAATTATGCAGCCTGTAAATTCACTTCCTTCTGATGAGGAAAACAGCTTCTGCATTTTCCAGCCGCTACTTCCCAAGGGGACAACCATGCTGGGGGCCAAGTCTTGGGAACCTCCGAGGGGAGAGAGGCTGAACTCCCCTGAGGCCAACAAAAACTTCCCTAGCCTACATACTCGTATCTACTAGAAAGATACCTTGTCCTAGGGGGGACAGGAACAAAAAAGACTGGGGAAGTCAGCAGGAGGAGGGGCTTTTATAGTGAGGGTTATGCAATGTTTAACCCTTTTGTTCCTGTCAACTAGGGGTAATTGGAGCTAATACCAATTGGTCAGCGCTGCCATGGATATGGCCAGGAAATGTTCCCCAGGGCAGTGCCAAGCTCCCTATGCCATTTGTTTGACAATCACTTGCCTATCATTTTAGGCTTAAAGTTTACCTAAAACCCCCAGAAATATATATTTCCTGAAAGCAAAGACCCTGCAGAATAAATTGGTGGAAGTTTACATTTTTTTGTTACATTATATTAGCTCAACTGTTTTCAGATTTTCAGTACAAAATAAGCTGCATAGAAGACTTTTTGATTTGGCATCCACATCAATACTCTTTAGGTCTAAAGTTCCATTTTGGTTTGAGTGGAATATCATGGTTTATGATGCTGAGCTGTAGCAAGATTGTTTCATCCACATACACATCACAGCAGAGAAAGGCTGTACCATGGTTGCTAGTAAGCATTTCACTTACAGTCTTGACATCCTTGTTTGCCGTGTTTGCTTAAGCAGGGTGTGGATTGCCTTACAAGGAAAAACATTTAAAATATTATATGAAGACAAATAATGCTAATCTGTAACTAGTGTAAAGAAATATGAAAACATAAAAAGCAGTTGACACTGCATCTGGACCAGTGTTTGGCTCACAACACTATCAAAGCTCAGGTTTCTGCTCTTTCACTCTTGCTTAGAGGAGCTTTGGCCTCTCAGTTCTTTTTACCTAATCTGTATAACAGATGAGCAGTAAAGCAGATCTACAACTTGTGGTTCTATTAGCATGTGGTCTCTCTTTTCCTTCTACAAGCAAGCTTTGTTCTAGGACTGGGTGGTATAAGTATCACTGGAACTCACCTACTGGGTTATAAAGCATCTACATGATAAGTCCCCACTAAGCCTGTCAATTAAGCTCACTATTTAGCTGTGGTCTGAGCGTTAGGTTCATTTACTAGCTCAAGTCCATGTTATTTCCTGTGATCCTGTTTCTGTGTTTACGCTTGTTCGCCATCTGTGATGAAATTTTGCCTGTCCCTGCTTCTGAAATTGCCTATTGACTGTGTACCACACTCTGCTTTTATTCCTCCTATTCAGCTGCCTTCTGTACAGGTGTTTTTGAGGGCTTCAGTCTAGTACATCCACAGTAAACTACATCATTCCTTGTTGGGTGCGCTAGTGAAGATCTGGTTTGTATGCTTGGACACGTGCCTATTTTGTTCTTGACAATCTGGTTCTCTCTGCACTTCAGAAATGTTTTTTTTAACTAATTGTAAACAATTATCTATCTACTCTCTCACCTGCAAGGTGGTATTCCTTGTAGCTAATGCAATCACCTCTGCTAGATAGGTGTAATCAGTTTTTTTTTGCAATGCGCATTTGTATTGTATTCATTTGAATCCTGTTGCTGCTCTCTAGCAGTTTTCACCTCAGCTGAATTTTTAATATTTAATTGTCTTGAATGACTGCCTTTAAATCATCCACATTTTTATTTTTATTGACCCAGGTACAATATTGCCTTAGAATTTAACACTTGATAAATATATTAATAGCATGGATGAGACTTTCAACTTTGAAAAACCTTTTTCTTCCACATTGTCAGAAGAGCCCAGAGATGCAGTTGAGGTCAAATTGAAAAGCTGTTTTACATTAGAGAACCATGTGCGTATAACGCCAAGAGAATTTCTTGAAGTTGTCATCACCTCTGTAAGGCCAGTGTCTGAGCTGACAGCCTTATCTTTCTAGGAACTTGGGACAATGTTGTGTTTAGGCCCAGGGCTTTTTTTAGGTAGCACCCATGTTGTACTGCTATCCTTGCCCATGTTTTCTTCAACAGGGCAGGGACAGCCTTGCAATGAAAAAAAATATACATTTAAAAAATTATAATTGTAAATACAAAACAGTGTAAAAAAATACTAAAGTAAATGCAAGACATTATATGTAGGTAAGACCAACGGAAAATGTTGGCAAAGGATACTTGTTAATGTATACAATATCTCTAAAAGAAATCTCCACAGTTCAGTTGTTAGAAATTTTGACCAATTTCATAATTACCAACTGCAAGGTTTATCATAGTTACATAGTTGTTAAAGTTGAATAAACACACGGGTCAATCTAGCTCAACCTGTGTTTGTATATAGGGGTTGCTAAGAATTCCCATACGCCTGACAATGCATTGTTTATGCTTCACAGCATTGCCAGTTGATTCGTTAAAGCTAGGATTTTGGCTTCCCAACAAACACCTTGCTCACACTTTGCACAACAATATTCACCCTCGACCGGTTATTGAAGAAGCGCTTACATTGAGAATGATGTGTACTGGGTGGCATTACCACTCATGGAAGATATGATTTACACAAACTAATGGAGACCTTTTTTTTTCTTGCCATTAGATAAAATTTATACCGGTGATTTTGAAAAATAGTTTTACAAGTAAAGACTAGATGGATTTATGAGTTGAACACTATAAGTAAGCCAGGGCATATAATTTTTTTGAGATTTGCACAATTTGTTTGAATTCTTCGGGTCTGAGGTGAGGGTTTGACCCGTGATGTGGTCCACATAGGAGGTTATGATTTAGTTGGCATTGATGGACATATGCAAAGATTAAGCAAGTACAGTCTTACAAAAAGTTATCGTCATTGAAATAATTATGTACAGTATATATGTAATAATGTGTTTGTATGTTAAATTTCAGCTAGATAAGACCTCTGAATGAATTATATGTTTACCCTGTCCTGAAGAAGTGAATTAAATCATGAAACATGTCAACAAGGGTTGTAACCAATCTTGTGGGATATATATGGTGTTATCACATCTAATATATGTGCATTGCATTGTATATCTATGCATTCTGTATTTTAAATAGTGATGTTATTTAGTTATGTATACAATAAAAGTTTATATTTATTACCTAAATGTTCTCTCGTGCTGCAAGTAAAGTCTTTTCCTTTTGCTATTTTTACCATTTAACTTAATGAAATGGCAACACTTCATGCTTTTATATTGAGTTAAAACCTTTTCACTCATTTACAATTGTTAACAAAAGAATACTACCTAAGCACGCCGAAACTCTGTCTCTCACTTTAGGCCTGCTGGGACTTGTTTTTTTGTTATAAAGGGAATTTCCTAAACTTAATGGCAGCCATGCCAATGGAATAAATATGTGGTACTTTTAGATTGTAAGCCCTCAGGGGCAGGGCCCTCCTTACCATCTTGTCTTGACTTGTATTGTGATTGTAATGTCTTCCTTATATTGTAAAGCGCTGTGCAAACTGTTGATGCTATATAAATCCTGTATTATAATAATAATAATAATAATAATACTTTGATGCATACAACAGTATCACACAGTTTTGCCTGTGCCAGCAATAAGTGACCACTGTCAAAACCCCATTGAAGATGAGCAGCCAGTCTATGCCCTTAGTTTTACTCCCCTGCAGCTATGCATACAGTGCAGTGATCCAGCTGCCATCAGGTAAAGCAGCAAATAGTTTTTTTGCAGTGCATGCTTCGAAAAAGTCAATTTGGGACTGCTTTTGGATGGCAGTAGTACATATCCCAGATTTATGCCCTTATATAGGGGAGGAATAAATGGTCCTCCTTAAATCCTCTCACCATAATGTCCTTCTCTGACAGCATCTCCACACTCCTCCTCACATATGGTCTTCAGGTTGTTTCATTCCGAATTCAAATTCGTACAAATTTCTGTAAATTCGGATGCGGTAGAGCTGTCATTTACAGAACTCTGGCTTCTCTGCACTTATATCTCAAATGAAAACAAAGTAACACAATATTGTTATAAAAGGTAAATAATGAAAGAAGCTGATAGATTTGTGAAGCTTCTTTGTGGACACTTCCACTCCCAATGTAAAGAATCTGGCAGCTGTCACACAATACCCAAAAATGTTTAACTGTTCACAGAAATAATAACATTTTTTTTAAAAACAGCATGGGGTTCCCTCCAATTCATTACAGACCCCTTAGGTCTGGTAGGAATGTTAGGGGAAACCCGGTGTAATAAAAACCCAATAGAATGTGGTTTACCGGCAATTCATACCAGACCCTTTAGATCTGGTAGGAATTTTTGTGGGGAATAATGGGGTCCCTCTAAAATCCCATACTGTCCCCTTAATCTGGGCAGCAACCTGGCAGGGCAGGAAAGGGGGGGACTAGCAGGACTCATCCACCATACCAGGACACATGCCCTCGGCATTGGGAGGGTGCTTTTCCAGGGGGGACCCCCTGAAAAACCACCTTGTCCCCATGCCGACGCTGGAATGACTTCGTGGGACATTTTACAAATTTATTTTAAATAAAGGAATTGTCAGAAATTTGTGTTTTTTGTTCAATGACAGAAATGTTTGCAGAATCATGCCTATTTTTAATTCAGTGCCATCTGAGGGCCTGAGGATCACAGGCATTCAATGTTGCTTTTCGACCTTGTCCCTTGCACACAAAGATTTCTCCAGTTACAATATTATGTACTGTAGATGATGGAATATTTAAAGTCCTTGCAATTTTACGTTGAGGAACATTATTCTGAAATTGTTCAACAATTTTTGGATGCAGCTTTTCACTGATTGGTGAAACTCTGCCCATCTTTACTAATGAGACACTCTGACTCTCTAAGATGCTCTTTTTATGTGCAGTTTTGTTACTGACTCATTGCCAATGAACCTAATTAGTTGCATAATGTTCTTCCAGCTCTTACTTATTAATACCATTTACTTGGTCAGCTTTTTGTTCCCCTGTCCCATTTTTTTGGAGACATGTTGCTGCCATCAAATTTTAAAATTACCTTATTCTTTTCTTAAAATGGTACATTTTTTTCAGTTTAAACATTTGATATGTTTTCTATTGTGACTAAAATATGGGTTTATGAGATTTGCAAATCATTGCATTTTGTTTTTATGCAGATTTTACACAGCGTCCCAACTGGTTTTGGAATTGGGGTTGTACCTAAACATGCCCCCAACATTATACAATCATTGAGCAACCATCTTTTAAAGTAGTATGAGTATCCTTTTCATGGAGGTGATTGCCCTCAGTTGATTGTTCAAGATTCCGTAACTGCACTTTTTTTTTTACATGTAATTAAGGAGAAAATAGAATCTCTGCAGAAACTGATACTTGTTAATGTTCTTTCTCAAAACAACAATATTGTATTTTTCCTGCTGTAAGCTGCAGTAAAACTAAACTCATAAAGAACAGTTTATATTATCTTGTTTTGGAGCTGTTTCCTGCTGCCCTTTCAGTAAATCATGTTGTATAGGCTTTCATATCTGCTGTAAACCCCCTTACCCCCACAGCCCACCTCCCCGTGATTGTGGTTAAAGTGAGACCTCAGCCAAAACCTCGTTTCCCCAGATATTTAGTATTATATCTGTAAAAGCAAAAAAAAATGTTTTGGAGGGGGAATGGGTAAAACCTCTGTGAGATTATTATTACTACCATCTGTGTGTCTGTGTCCTCTTTCTTCATTTCCTGTCCCCTAAACAGTGACACCCTTCATTTCACTATAAGGGCTATCAGATCCCTATGTGATAGCAATAAAGTTAAGTGTTTGAGGCTTGACATGTTATACAGTATTAACAGATTTACTCAGCGCAACCTCATATATTGTGTTTGGGTGTACTAAAATTAAGTAACCACAAGCAACCCCACCAACACCCACAAATAACAGCCAACGAAATGCAAACAACAAAATCACAAAAAAGAGGTAACAGGGCAAGTGAACCTGGGGAGCAGGGCAACAAGAGGGGAGCCATGGATCAATCGTCAGGGTTCAAGGAGGCAACAGGATACAGGTTCAGGCAACAATACTGTGGCACCAGCCTCACTGCAGGGAGCGATTAAATACCCTCCCAGATCAGCACCAGGTGGTGACTAATTGCTGACACCCTCCAGGTGAGCCCTGGAACTGCAGGATCTGCTCCAGTGCCACCTGGAGGTGTTCTGGTCCCTGACAGTCCTGCTCCTCCTGTGCATGCATGATGCACTCTCCATTTATTCCAGTGGAAAGTCTAGGGTGCTAGGAAAGTATAGAGTGTCACCTATCAGAGGTCATGAAGAGGTGCATCAAAACCCAGTAAATTTGTGCCCATTAAATGTGGAATTACACTTTAAACTGGCAGCTTAGCAATGGTTACATTTTCTTAATAGTGTACTCAGTGATGAACTTCAGTCAGAACAAAAATATTTTAGCTTAGCACACATAGCACAATAAACTGATTTTATATTTTTTTTAATCTGTATTTGATATTTTCTCCCCATGGCTCTGTGAATGACTGACACAATTCAAATGCTGTAGGACCATATAAAGGTATCTACCTGTATTCTACATCACTACCCCTAACTAATCAGTGCAAACCTTGAACTAGAAACCCAGACTTTTAAAATGTCAACGTTTAGTAATTGTAGGGTTAAACCCATTAGTTTAAAAGGTGGCAGGGAGGGGGTAGATATTAAGGGACGGCTAACATCTCCTACAAGCTGATGCATGGAATAAAAATGGACACTGAATATAAGCCATTTATAGTGATGGAAAAGTGACTTTCCTTATCTTTTTTAATAACTGGAGTGCAAGCATAGAGGGCTCTGACTGCAAGGAGAACACCTACACACAAAGATTCATAATTAGGCTATTCGCTATCACTATTATGTTCTGATTGATGTCTTATTTTTTATAACTGGCTGGAGTTCTCATTTAAGAAATGATTTATAATGTGGAACCACAGAAATAAACATTAATAATAAGACTGCTTGTATTTATTTATTTGATAATCCTTTTAAAATATAGCAAAGCATGTATGAAAAAATAATCATCTGGATTAAATGCTTGGATGTTTCTTCAAACAGTAGCATATAAGACAATCGGCTTCAAAAGAATATTCATCTCAATTTCCTTAATGTGGATCCAGTGATTTCACTTTTATGTAAAATGCAAATGCAAGTAATGATCACGCTATAACCTGATACATCTCTTAGTGATCAACATCCTACTTTAGAGCTAAATTATATCCTCTGACCACTTCAGCCAGAGGAGATATGTCAAGTGTTGCTAAAGCTTAAATTCCCTCAAAGCTACTCTTGTTTTTACAGTTCAGGATAAAAAAATCTATTG
Organism: Nanorana parkeri; assembly: GCF_000935625.1. Lineage (NCBI taxonomy): Eukaryota > Metazoa > Chordata > Amphibia > Anura > Dicroglossidae > Nanorana > Nanorana parkeri. Next base: position 617,164 of record NW_017306586.1, read on the forward strand.
TGAGCAAAGATGTCAAGAGCACACTGAAATAACCTATCATAGTTCAAAGATCAGGGATAATACTTTTGCAATTACTTATATATCATTGAGTATTGTAACCTGTGTTTATTACAGGAAATGTTTGTTGTTTTAAAATTCATGCATTCATGGGGTCTAAAATGCTCAATTCTTAAACTCATTCACCGAGCCATAAATCTGAAGTATGCATTGACTTGCATTTTTATACATGTAGCTTGTGAAATGGGATAAAAGAATCCCATTTAATTGACTTGATCGACAAAGTACAAATCAAAGCATGTAGTCTGTTTTCCTTCTACTAGTGTTGGTTGGAATGGGTTCTGTTGAAAATAATATATTTTCTCACATCCATGCATTTTGCTTGTGGTGGAAATGCTGCAGAATTCATTACAACATTTGTAGTGAGAATGGGATCTAAAAGTGAATTAGTCATGATTGTGACAGGCTATTTCCAAGTGGAAATCACCTTACATCACAGGAGCAGGAAGACATAGATTTTAGAATTAAATAATGTTATTTTATGTTTTATTGAAATTAAAGTTAACCTCTAGGCATATACACATCATACAATTTAATGCAAACAAAACATTATTACTTTTTTATATAAAACTAACATAAACACCCAAATTTGTCCTGAAATCATCCTTTAATACCCTGTGCAGCAGCCTGTAAGGGAAGAGCATAGGAAAGCAGGGAGATGATCGTATTAGTGTGCTGCTTCTACCTTGCAATTGCAAGGTCTGCTTTACTGATAGCCCCCCCTCCCCACCAACCAAACTAAAATATACTTAAAAAGGCTTCCAGGAAAGCTAGGTGCTAAAAATCCATGAAAATGTTCCACAGCTTTTTACAGGAGCCTCTGTAAAATGTGTACAGAAGCAGGGGCCATGGTAGGTTTTTTAAAATCAAAATTATTTTTGGCAGCGTATTTAAATGCTGGGGAGGGGGGAGGATTGGGGGCTGTCAGTGATGTGACCCTTGCATTTTTTTTAAAAAATTCTTAATTTAAATATCCGCAAACAGAGAGAAGTACAGTCAGAATTAATGTTATACAACCCAGTAAATAAAAAAACAAAGCTAATGAGACATGAATATGGAGACATTTTAGCAACATAAAAAAATCAACCAAAAAGGGGATAACCTAAAGCTTACATAACTTCTTCAGGAAGCAAGGTTCATTTTAACTGTCCATTTACTAGAGATTTTTCATTGTTTCGGATCTGAGCTCCATTTAGTTTCATTATTCGGACTTGAATCTTTCAGACTCTCATTTTAGTTTCAGGCGTGGTTTTCTGATTGGCCAGAAAACAGTGTGTCTAATTTAGTTTAATTTTGAATGAAATTCAGATTATCCAAAATTTCGTCAAAAGAAGATTTGGATTCATTTGCATTCGGTCTCATTAGAATTTGGACATTCGGATGCATCCGAATTCACAAAATTTCATCCGACTTTTGCGGAACGAAAAAATGTCCATGACCATGATGTATTAATGTAGCTATGTTGTCTTACAAGGATGCCTGGATCACAGAACTGGCTAAATTTTATTACAAGTCATTTGGCAGGCACAAATGTTTATGTAAGAGTTTTTTAACACTTTATTATCTGTTGCCAGGAAATCAGCTTTAACCTTTTATATTTAAAATTGTGGATATTGTGAGTGCACATTCTGTAAAGCTTAAAACTTTGCTGTGCCATATACATACTGTATATAGTAAATAAATATTAAGCCCTCACAGGCAGGGCCCTCCTTAACATCTTGCCTTGAATTGTATTGTAATTGTAATCTATTATTTATATTGTAAAGCGCTGTGCAAACTGTTGGCACTATATATATCCTGTATAATAATAATAGTAATATATACAGGTGAAACTCGAATAATTAGAATATCATGCAAAAGTAATTGCAGTAAGTGCTGCAAAAGGGGCCCAAACCAAGTACTGAGTACATATGCATGCTTGTACTTTTCAGAGGTCCGATATTGTTCTATGTACAATCCTTGTTTTATTGATTGCATGTAATAATCTACTTTTTTGAGGTTGTGGATTTGGGGTTCTTGGGGTTTTCATGAGCTGTAAGCCATAATCATCACAATTATGACAAATCACGGCTTGAATTATCTTGCTTTGCATGTAATGAGTCTATCTCATATATTAGTTTCACCTTTTAAGTTGCATTAGTGAAATAAATGAACTTTGCACGATATTCTAATTATTCAAGTTTCACCTGTATATATGAAATCTGTGAAAAATAGATTTTAGTTATACTCTAATACATATTTGATAAAACTATTATCAGTAATTATAGTGATAACTTTAACAGTTAGTGGGTACAAAGTGCACATGACTACTTAAGTACTACATTTTAAATTAATTCTTCCATAGCAGATTTAAACTGCAACGCGTTCCTTTTTCTGTATAATTTTACGACGGACAGTTTTCTTGTGACTCTTATGTGATGCAGCGTGTTCTATTGTTTGGCCTAATGGATGCATTCCTAAGATGTGCCATACCTAAAATAATGTTCATTGATATCACCCAACCACATGATTGCATCCATTTTTCTTACATTGTTGTGTGGGCTTGATTAGCTAAGTTCCTCATTACTAGTTAAACAATGTGAAAAAGATGGATTACTGGTGTTCACTTTAAACAAATAACCCCAAATTATACATGAATTTCTGAGTTTAATATATGAAGTGCCTCTGTCAGAGAACTGGGAGAAAATGATCTGGCTGCCTTTGGCTCTTGACACAGAGCATTATTCACTTTTATGAGAGGAAAATGAGAAGCTGAATTTCCTGACTTTTCCATTTTCATCTGTGAAGTAGGCGTCTCTTCTCACCTTGATTCAGAAACATTTATGGTAACCTACTGTCAAAGCAGCAAGAGACTTTAATTATGCTTTGCACTGTCAGGACATTGCGCCTGTCTTATACAGCTTCTAAGCAAGGGAGATGGTGAAAGCAAATAATAAGTTCCTTTGTTAGCCTAGTATAGTTGTGGCAGATATAGTTACGGATGGCAGCTGATCCTTATCACGTTAACATTTTAGTGTCAGAGATTCAAGGTTTAAAATAGAAAAAAAACTGAATCTTTACAATGTTATTTAAAGACTGAACAAAGCAAAGCACATATTAGACCGTGATCATTTAATCTGTATAAGTAACCCTTTATATAAGTCTCAATATAAAGTTATTGATAATTGATGGTAATAATATTTTCATGTAAATATGGTTACATTGGGTTTAAAAGTACCCATACTCTATTGTCAATTTGATATAGGATAGGATATGAATGATCCCAGCACAAATATATATATATGTACATATATATATGTAGATAATTAGAGATGCACCAAAACTGGAGCAGACAAAATCTGGAGCAGATTTGCACTGCAACCAATCTGCTTCTCTCTTTCATTTTCAAGTCTTACCTGAGCAAACTGAAGAGAGATGCTGATGTTGGGCTGACCCGAAAATGTATTTTTTCTAACTTTTTCAAATTTTTTCAAATATTGTATTTTTATTAATTTTTTTATAAACCTTTACATGTTTTTACATTTTTTTATTTATCTATTTTTATTGAATACTTTCGTTTTTTACTTTTCTATACTTCGGGGAAATATTAGGGATCTAAACAGACCCCTGATATTTCCCTTTTAAAATAGAAAAAGAGAATAAGAGCACAGAGTCCTCAATCTTTTTTTCTGAAGCCCCTGTTATAAATGGACAGGAATCATCTATACTGAGTGTTCCTGTTAATTTATAACATGAGGACAGAGTATGTTTACTATTACCCCAATCATGAATGAACAGGAGGTGATGTAGAGCACTTCTAATTCATTCATAATTGAGGATATAGTAACCATACTATGTCCTCAATTTTTTTAAAACACTCAGTGATCGCTGAGTGTTTGTACCTCGCTCTGCTTCCTGACACGCTGTCACAGGAGGGTGACCAAGCAGTGCGGGGTGGAGAGCTTGATCTGACAGCTGACTCCTCACTGCAACCGCTGGCCAGCCTCCAGTGACAGCGCTGGCTGTCTCCGCCCACACACCGCTCCCCTCTGATCTGTCACAGAAAGCTGAGCAGTGTGGTGAGGAGAGACGCCAGCCGCTTACAGTGCTCTCCTCTTGCAGCACTCGGCCGCCTGTGACAGTTTCTATCCTCCCCGCCCAGCGGGGAGGAGAGAAACAACGGATGCGCCGCTATATCGGCAGAAAAATGCCACTTTCAGCATTATATCGGTGCATCCTTTATATATATTAAAATAGTAGACTATATAGATAAAGCATTCATTGTACTATGAAAAATAGAACCTTGCTAGTAGTTATTAAATATATGAATTATAAAATATGTCTTAGCAAAGTTTGGTGTATTTGTTGTGTGCTGCAGATCACTACCTTTTGACATCAAATACTCCTATTCTGACAATATGTACTGTTTTTGTACAATAAACTGTATTATAGTATCACATTTCAGGGTTATAAGATTTATTTGAGACATAGAATCTGGTTGTCTAGGGCAGAGTAAATGCCAGAACTATAGTATGAAAATAAGTCCTTTTACTAAGTTTTTCACAGCAGAAAAGAGATTAAGCTGCTTGAACATAACATGAAGGACTTCTAGATAGTACCAGCTTTAGCAGACTCAGTGAGACTTTTTTTAAACCACAGGACCTAGAAACGCCTGAATTTTAAAGTTTCACCACATTATAGAGCATTTCTGACTTGATAAAATACAAAATAGTGCTTTACTATTCTTTAACATGACAATTACAAATAGCCTGTAACCATGTTCAAGTCAACACACCCTCCCTAAGTTGGAGTATGGGGTAGATTAAACTAAAGGCAAATAGACCATACACTTTGCAAGGGAATTTACCCTTAGCTTACTGAATGTGGCAAAAATGTACTTTGCAACGTATACAGAGCAAGCAAAATTAAAAAAAAAATGTTTGCGTGCACATGATTGGATAATGGAAATCAGCAGAACTTTAATTCACCAATTAAAACCGAAAGCTGAAGGAAAAAATTCCTTGCTGAGTGCAAATTTCCTTCCAAAGTGAACATCCTAGTAAACAACCACTATGAATCTTCTCCTGTTTTTACCAGCGCATCATCAGTTAAAGCAGTTATCATGTTTTGAATGACATATGTTAATCCTAAAGTGCCAGTGTTGTATGCAAGTAGCATTGGTGTAGGTTCTAAAAACACTGCTTATTTCAATACCACTTATTCTCTATATTGAACTGAAGTTTGGCAATTCCAATTATACTGTAAAATGTTTTATCTGCTAGCTTGAGACTTCTGGATATCATAAAAGGTAGCTTACAATCAGCAGTAACGATTTTACCTTGAGGTCAATGCCATGGTTAGCTTTTTCATTGGTAGCTTTGTTTGAAAGTCATGTGAAAACAAAGGGGTCTATTCACAAAGCTGTCGAAGGATCTGGCCGTAGCTTCGGCCGATCCTTCGGCTAGCTTCGGCACCAGGACCCCTTCGGTTCAGGAGAACCGAGGGGGTGCTGTACGGCTATTCACAATAGCCCGTACAGCTCCAATTTTCTGATGGCTGATTTGTCTTTCTGATATCAGTTGCATCCCTTTAACCCCTTCGTGATGGGAGACGTACACTGTACGTCCCGCCACAAAGGGACCAAATGACTCGTCACGTACACTGTACGTGACGAGTTATTTGCTGCACTAGAAGGCTGGTAACCTCTGAGATTCAGCGGTTACCATTCATTAATGGATGCCTCATTATAGAGGCATTAATTAATGAAACGGTTAACCTTTTTCAGACACCCGATACCTTAATATCGGGTGTCTGAGAGTCAAAGCAGAGCGGGCACACATGCCGGCAAAAGATGTTTTTTCCTCTTTTTTATATTGTATTTGTTCTAAGTGAGGCGTTAGACACACATATGTGATATAAATATGTAGCCCTATCTGTCCTCTAAAAAACAATATATAATATGTGTGGGGGCACTTTGTAAGAAAGTATATTACTGACGTGGAAGAATCACACAGCAAAAATGTCAAAAGTGTGTCAGTCATTTACGAACAGAAACTAAAAACAAGCTCAGTCATGAAGGGATTAAAGAATATCCCTTGCATTTAAAAACATCAGACCAATACATCATATGTTTTTTTACTTTGAGCACAGAATACTTTGATGAGCTGATTTGTACTTCTGACATGAGTAGGTAGTTAGCAAGCAAAAGGAAATGTCTAAAGTTCCTGTAAGCTGAGAGACATTTGGGTTGATTTACTAAAAGCATAGAAAAGGGAGCCTTGTTGACTTCCATCATCCAGTTATGTGCAACCAAAATTCCTGTTTTTTTCAGTTTCCTTGCACATTATTGGGTATTCTTTACAAAGTGAACTTTCACCACATTCACTAAACAAAGTGAAAATTCCCCTCAAAAGTGAAAATTCCCTTGCAAAGTGAACATGCTTTACTCCTTTAGTAAATCAATCCCATGTTTCTCTAAGCATTCCTGAATTCCTTGATGAGCTGCTTTGTACCCCTGACATGAGTAGGTAATTAGCAAGCAAAATTAAATGCCCAAAGTTCCTGTAAACTGGAAGACACTTATTTTTTTCTAAGCATTCACTTCTTTCTCCTGCAGCTGTAAAATCTGTGTCAAATTGTTATCCTTTTGTATTTTTTTTTTACATTTGTAATGGCTTAAGGCTTGCTTGCATTCTCTGTAGACTGCAGTGAGTACTGTTTAGACTAAGATAATTAATTTTCAAATGTTCCCCATTACCTTTTATTAACTTACTGGTTTTCACCATAGAAAATCTGTCCTGCGATAATTATTCTCACCTCCTTATATCATGTTGCTGTAATCTTACTTTATTTGCACTTGCTGACTTGCAGCAAGGACTGTCTGCAACTTTTTTAATGCAGTATGTTTGACTTTTGTGGAATCTGTACTTTGTTTGAGACACCTTCATATGCCATACCTATGTGTAAATGATCACAGCTTGGATTACCTTGAGTACTAAAAACAGTCCCTCCTGACATCAAATTGTGTGTTGCAGGTAATCATCTAGTAACATCCTAAACTCTTATGTTACCATTGCCTGCACAGCCCAGGAGATTATTTGTAATACCTCAGTCTTGTCAAGATGTTTGCAGATGTGCATTCGTATTAGCCAGATTAGATGAAATTATTCACATTTCTTTCCCAACTCTCATTATACAGTAATTTCAAAGATTTAAAACTAAAGATAATTCAACACAATAACAGCACAAATTGGCAATCCTATATCCAATCCAATATTCTTAAATGTTCAGTCTTAGACTAGAACCAACATTCTCCTCAAATATCTGTTTTATTTATTTCTACCATGCAGGTAAAACTGGCACCCAGCAGTAAGAACTAGATAACAGCCTGAAACACAGAGATAATGTAATGTGCTATGAAAGGGAAAAGTATGTCCTTATCACTGGTGTTTGCCCACACAATGATAAGCTATTTGGAAGTTTAGCTGCACACATTACTACATCAAAAAAAATTTAAAAATGAAAAGATAATATATGTCATCTCTCTTCTGGTTTCATAGGAACTCTTAAGTAAAAATAGAGAGGACATAACATATCTTCATGTAAACGGATTGTAGAGGACATTAAAGGTGGTAATAAAGTATATCTCTAAGCAAAACCTTTTCTATTGGTTTTAAAAATGAGTGGACAAGGGTTAGACTCTCTGTCAATTGTGTAATTGTTGTGCCTCTATTTGTACTTGTGATCATTGTCACGGTTAAAGAAAGTAATATGAAATTCAAAATTATTAGATTTGTCCGCAGAACAAGAGGTAAAGTGAAATATTCCTATATGAAATCATATTTTGGGGACAACTGTCTAAAGCTCCTTTCACAAGGGCACTTTTACTTCTGATTGGCAGGGGGATCCATGCACATATCCCCTGCTGATAGAAACGGATGTCACCGTTGTACTGGACCTATGTTGGTCTATGGAGAATCAGATAAAAATGGTCTGTTTACATCAGATTACCCCTGATCCACCAGGATCAGGTCCGACGAAACAGAAGTCTGATCCATTTAGTTTTCCACACCTGGTCGGTGTAGTGGGATTTTGATAATAACGTCATATATTTCATATTAACATGAATTAGCATACACACTATTGGTAATATTATTATGTTAGGTTACGGGAAGTTTTTGACTTGTAGAGCATTTCACATATAATATAGTACATACATTGAAGATTAATTTTCGACTTTCATATTACCAATGTATTGTAGAGAATAATGAGAAAGTAAACTAATAAGTCCTGCATCTATATAGTACAGAATTCCATTACAGAAACATCATATATACTGTACATATATAATGAGCTACATGAATACACAACATGTAGAACATTTAACTTTGTAGATGGAGGTAACCAGAGTTCATGTAGAACATATAGGCCTAATAGGGTGAGGTAACAACAATATACACATAAAATCATAAACGTGCTTTTTGACCCTGGCTCAATTAGCAATAGGTCCAATGCCAAGACAGCTGTCCTGTGACCTTGATGTGAGGGAGTCTTATCAAGACAAGAAGGCCCATCTAATGATCTTGGCACTATCTAATATGAGTACAGGGTGCCATTACTATCTGATCTGTAGATATGTGTGATTCATTTCGGAAAGATTAGTTATTCGGATGAATTTTCGTCATTCAGAGATGCAGTAGCCATGCAAGTGCATGGGGCTGTCTAATGATAGTCACCTGAGAGCACAGCGCTTTCTGCTTCAGAGCAGCTTGGGGAATGAATGGAATGGTTCCTTGGCCTGCTCCCACTCTCCATCCTGACACCATTTGCTGTGGTCCCAGGCCCCCCAGAGGAGCAGGGGACCCAGAAAACCATAAGGGGTGGCAAACTTGCAGGCTGCTACAAGTGATCTGTGTGGCTGTACAGCTGCCCAAATCACTTGCATTTGACAAGCTCCACCTGCTGAGCTCAGCATCAATCCTGCTCCTTACCAGGTCCCCCTCTGCTTCGGGCCCCATAGCAGCAGTAGTGTTAGTTAGTTAATTAGTTGTGGATAGTTCTCCTTGATGTTTGGAACAACTTACCTGCAGAGTTCCTTAAAAAACTGTGCTCAAGTGTGAACAAATATTGATATGATTTATGTTTTTTCAGTTTATTTTCTTTGTAGGGTGTTAACTAATAAATTAATAAATAGTATCCCTTACATTATTTTTGAAAGCATCCTCATTTTACAGAATTTTTTACCAAGTGCCTAAAACTTGTGCATAGTATTGTTGAGTGGCAGTGGACACCCCCAGTAGGAGTGAACTGACTGCATTTGCTACAAAGTCTAACTTTCACTAACTAATTCATGCAAACATATTATCAAGAATGACATTGTCATATATACGGACTATTAAGTGTTGGGTGGGGCCAATTTGAGTGATTCAAGTGTATCTAAACCTAAGAACAAAGACATAATAGATTGCAGTCCTTCAATATGTTGGCAGCTTTATTTTTCTTTTATAGATGTTTCCTCTTTCACCTGGTGATCTAGACAGTAACATACATCCTGGCTTAGAATGGCTACACTCACTCCTCCACTGTATCTATGAAGGGCAGGCTAGCCACCCTTGGACAACAGCCTTGTCAACCTGTAAAGAGGGTAGTGTTAGATGGACTAGTAGATTTAGGTGGACTTTATATATAAGTGACTTACAAATTAAAGCTAAGACCAGCTAACACTTTTTAAGCAGTTACAACAACAGGTTTTTTTTTTCCTTTTGAGAAATTGGTTTTAACAATATGAATTAAAGCTGACCATTGTAAGTGCCCCTGTCAATGTTAAATGGTTTGTCTCATCCAACTAATGCTTTTGCTGGACAGCTGGTTGGTTCAAGCAAGTTGAAAAACAACAGACTTACTGCTAGGATCAATAAGTAATAATACTATGTCACGAGGGGGGCTTGCAAAAACAAAGACTCCTGTGTTAGTTCTTGTGACAGACTGCATATATATATATGTCATTTTTTATTTTCTTCTCAGAGTTCAACCTTAAGGATCAAAGTTAGGGAACAGAAAATATGTTATGGGAACTCGTCTCAGATTCATAAAAGATTCAAAAGTTGTTTTCTGCTTCTCCCAATTATATTTAAAATATTTTAAGACACATAAAGCCATCATCCAAAACTTTACTTGCTGATATTTTTGGATGACAAAAAATATCCTTCTTATAGTGTTAATTGAGTGCCTAAGTTCAGCATATCCAGAAACAGGACGTTGCCAAGAATGCTATGTTAAAACACATACACAAAGTAATATCAGTTTAATATTGTTGGCCAATGAATACAGAGCTGGTTGAGCCTTTTTTTCACAAATGCTAGCAGAAACACAAGCTATTATTTTCTACAAACATTTGTATAATTTTCAGGTTGCTTTGATAAAAATACTTTTATTGCATTCCTAGTCAGTAAGCTCCGGTATCTTATCCACTCAATCTCCAAAACATGTTGTATCAATTAAAGAAAAAAAAAAGTATTAGTTATTCTTGATGCTATAATGTTGTGTTACAAATTAACAAATATGTGCATGCTCAAGCAATTTATTAATATTATTATTATTATTATTATTATTTTATTTTGTTGAAGTAGTTGTGGTAGTTGTCTCATTCTTCTGTAGAGAATTCTACTCTGCAATGATTAAAACAATTAAATAATCTCATTCTTATATGTCTGCTCATATTAATATTATGATTATGGGTAGCATTTTATCATTCATTTGTAGTCTTTTTCTTTGTTCTTTTTTTTGTTAGTCTCTTAGACTGTCAATTTTATGTTTACTACTCCTCAGGTCACCTGACTGCTGGAACTGCACTGGTGGCTGAAATTTGGTTTATTACATACATTAGATGCTATTGTCACTTACACATGTAAGTCCTGATTCCGCTTAAAGAGTGGACAGAAAACTGCTAACAAGTGAAACCATGAAGTTCATTGTTCTGTTTTAACCATCTCACATACAGTTTGTCACATACAAGCACAATGTTAATAAACTGACTCAAGAGCAGCAGTTTAAAGTGCTCCAATTAAATCATATTATAACTGGTTAGTATAATGTAGAAAACAAATTAGTACAAGCAAAGTTGATTAACAGGAAGATCACACAGCACTAACAATCTGGCAGCAGTTTACAAGTATACACGGAAGACTGTTCAAAATAATATTTTACAAGTACTGTATTTATAAAGTGTGAGAAAGACCTAAAACCCCCCACTAACAATTACATTACTTTCCCCCCCCCCCACCCCATACAAGGTCATGGTGCACATTATTCATGCTTACTGCACTTTACATAAATACATCTATAAATATTTATTGATATTAAAGTCAAAATGTTTTAAGCTTTTTTTAAAATGCTCATTAAATCACTTACAATGGATAGAAGTCCTTGAAAAGTTTTAGTTTCTGTCCCCAGAAACACAGAAGCACAGGAAGGTAGAGCCACTCCTTTCCTCTCTCCCCCCTCCTCCTCCCTTCTACCTTCTCCAAGGTAGTAGATTAACAGCTGCTGGAGACTGTGCTGTCCCTTGTGAAAAAGATGTTCGGGAAAGCTGAGCTGAGAGAGTTGGAGCCAGCTGTTTGGAAACATGATGACTGGAAGTGATTGGCAAATAATGTAAAGGAGTACTTTACTGTGAAATGTATATTTATTTGATCTGAATTAATTATGAAAACAAATTTGAGTTTAATACTACTTTAAGAGGCATACTGTAATTAAAGCAGTGAATCTGGCATTTACAAAACACTGAAGGTGACTCTTACAGGTGCATGTCTTTTTACATTACAGTGATTAATTCACCACCAGTACTGCCTGTCTGACATCTTCAGGACAAATATCATACGGTGGATCTACACACTAATTGGTGAAAATGTACCTGATGGTGAATTTTTGCAAGGACTTCCAAGACTGACTAAAAATCTTAAGTTTTACACAGCTTTTTTTTTTTGAACCATAGTTTTTATTCAACATTTTTCACAATACAGGTAATGAAAATCACAGTTGCAAGACCCATACAATATAATGTGGCAGAGGACAAAATAACAAAAGAATACATGGCCAAAGGCCCAATATTTGCATAGGTGTATCATAAGCCAATCCTGAAAAGCCAGTGGGCCCTTAAAATGCTAGGGTCCAAACAAATTAGTACAATTAAGTAAAAAAAAATAAGGCACCTATCATAAAAGCAAAGTAAAGTAGCGATTATTATGCACGTGGTGTACAAAACGTTGCTAGTACATGGGTCAGAAAGCGACATAAAGCTTTGGGGTGGGGAGTGGAAAAAAAGGGGGGGGGAAGGTGTAACACTCTAAGAGAAAAGGGGAGAACAAGGGATAACATAAGTAATAACCAATCTTGGCAATACAATGTTAAAGTATTATTTATACTATTAACTTACTACAGATGTAACTTATTGGATCTGAAAAAGGCTAAGTGGTGCAGAGATCATATACATATGGGAAGAGGGGGATGCAGTATAAAACACATTTGCCTCAGGAGAACTGTGCTAGCATGACCCGCTTGAGGTAGAAGATTCCTTCACACCATTCCAGAGCTACAACGTTTGTCAGTCAACCAACAGCCCCAATCTGTATTGAATTTCTGTTCCCTGAGGTGAGCTCTGGTAAACAAAAATTCAAAATGCATATGTGTGTTAAGTGTGTCGATCATCATTGACATGGTCGGGATGGCCTGTTGTTTCCACAACCTAGCTATAACTAATCTAGCTGCTATGAGTATGTGTGTCACGAGTACTCGCAAGGAGGTGGGCCAGTCCAATACACCAATCCCTAGGAGGGCCATCTGCGGGGTAGGAGGGCATTTCAGATGAGTGATGTCACTAATGAATTTAAAGACGGATTCCCAGAATGGAGCAAGTGTAGGGCATTGCCACCAAATATGGTGAAGCGATCATGTCCCACCACAATTACGCCAACATAGAGGGGATGAGGTTGGAAAAAACTTGGCCAACTTATGTGGGGTATAGTACCAATTGTGCAGCAGCTTCTGGGTGGATTCCCAATGAGATAGACATCTAGAGGCCTTTAGGGGCCAGGCCATCAATCGATACCACTGTTTAAGAGATACTGAGAATCCCAATCCCTTTTCCCACCGAGTTATCGAGGAAAGTTTAACCTCAGTCGTGGGAGTAGTTAACATTTTGTAGAAAAAGGAAATACCTTTCTTGTTTTGAAGATGTTTTGGAAAAGAAGGCTATTGCACTTCTCAGGTGCGTAGAATCATTGAGTTTTGTCTTAGACAGGAAATGTCTAATTCTAAGATATTTGTAGAAGTCTCTGACAGGAACATTAAATTGTTGGCAGAGTGTGAAATGATTTCAACACCTCGCCAGAGAATAATTGACCCACGTGTGTGATACCACATGCCTTCCATTTGGAAATGCTCAGGTCACTAAGAACATAATTCAGAGTATCCAATGGTACAGTATATCACTTGAACATTTCCCAATGCTTGTGGAAGGGGTGAGGCTTAAAGATGTCCACACTCTCATAGTAGCTGTAACTGTATCTAGGTAATATTTAGGTGGAGTGTAGTTTAGAAGCGTAGTGTGCAACAGCAGGTTTAGGTCAGAAGAGATTATTGCTGATTCCATTTTATTCCATATTTTATCAGATTGGGGGGACCACCAATGTCGGGTCTGGTCTAAAATTGTGGCCTTATAATATTTTGCGATGTCCGGGGCTCCCAAACCTGCAAAGGACTTAGGAGTGTACAAGATGCTTTTCTGTATTCTGGCCTTCTTACCTGACCAAATAAGGGAGTCCAGAATACTTTGTAAGTCTTTCAGGTACGACGGGAGCAACGGAATTGGCATTGCTCTAAATAAGTATAATACGTGAGGGAGTACAAACATTTTAACCAGATTTACTTTACCTGCCCATGAGACAGGGGGATAGCATAAGTTTTTACAAAGCTCCTTGACTTTATGCAGGAGAGGGGAGTAATTCAGAAGAAACAATTGTGTGCTAGGTGAGGCAACCTGTACCCCAAGGTAAGTAAATGAGTCAGAAGGAGCCCATGATAAAGGACAGATGGAGGTGACATTACGCTTACATTTAGGTGATGCACTAATTAGTAACATTTGGGACTTGGCGTGGTTAACTTTATACATGGAGACTTCGCCAAACCAGGAAAGTATTTGTTGCACGGCTGGGAGTGATCGTAAAGGATCGGTCAAAAAAAAGGATAACATCATCAGCGTATAATACAATCTTATGTGTGCAGTTATCAATTTGTATGCCATTGACCTAAGAGGATTGGCGTATAGCTGCTGCCAAGGGCTCTATTGTCAATGCAAAAATAAGAGGGGATAAAGGGCAGCCCTGTCTGGTGCCATTACTTATGTTAAAGGGGGTCGATAGTAGCCCTGAGGTCATCACTCTTGCACTAGGGGTAGTGTAGAGAGCCCTAACCGCAGAATCTAGAAAGTCAGTGATCCCGAATTTGCGTAAGACGGCTCTGAAAAAATGCATCTAATTCAGACCTGATAGACTCCTGGTGGTTCCCTATAGATAATAGACTAGTGTTCAGTCTCCATATATTAGAGGTCCCGGGATGTGAGTCGGGGAATAAGTGAATAGAGACTGGGTGTAATCAGACCAGCTGATCAAACCTATCTCTGCTTTTGAGATATGTTGGAGAATATGCTTATCCACCAGAAAGCCATCTAGTCTAGAATATGAGTTTTGTGAAAAGGAAAAAAAAGGTATAATCCCTCTCAGTGCTATGTAGGCATCTCCAGGCATCGTACAGATCATTTGAAGTAAGCAAAGAGGGGGAGGACAGAGTCTCGGCGTCTTAACTTATTGGAAGTGTCCAGGGTCGCATCAATAATCGCATTGTAGTCACCGCAAATAATTAAATTACCCCGACGGGAAGCAGATATTGTCTGCATCAGGGAAGCAAAAAAATGTCTTTGACCTGAGTTCGGGGCATATAGGTTGACTATTGTCATGAGATGGTTATCAATAGTAGCAACAAGTATAATACATCTGCAGTTGGGATCTAATATTACTTCATGTTCTTGAATCGTGATAGAATTCTTAACAGCTATCATCACTCCTTTTCTTTTTTTCTCAGCATTGGCAAAATAGTAGTGGGAAAAGTCTTTCCTTTTACAAACGGGGTTTTTCCCTATGAAAATGCGTCTCCTGGACACACAAAATATCGCAGCAAAGAGATATTGGCTCTCTCCAGAGCATAGAACGCTTATTAGGGCTATTAAGTCCCTTAGCATTAATAGAACTAATGATGAGTGGCATGAGGAGTTAAAATGTGATGCCTGTAGGTGTCGCAACCGCACTGTAGGGAAACATATATAGTGACAAAAGCCGTTTCAGAAACAGTAGATATATGCACTCTGTAGTATAATGGTACATAACTCAAAGCAGGTAAGTCATCAATATAAGCCAAGCATATCAAACTAACAAGAACTGCTCCCTTTAGTAGGAAGCTCCTTAAAGGAAAAACGTAATAACCAAAAACAACATAGTGTGCTTAGCAAACAATACTGAGGGGGAAATAGTAGTTCCGGACAAACAGCAGGAACGGGATCCAGAAGATGTAAGCCTTACACCAGCCTGTGTAAAACATGACCTACAGATTACATTGCGGAACAGGCAAAGTGAGTCACCGGGTAGATCAGTCTAGAGGAACACGTCTTGGAGCATTGCGTCTGGAAGATGGTTGTGTAATTGGGATGGTGATACCCCAAGATTGTAGGGTATTTGCAGCATCAGCGGGGTTAAGGAGAGGTATCAATTTGCCTTATAAGTAGCAAGCAGCTTGGTAGGGAATCCCCATCTATGTGGGATTCTGCGTTCCCTGAGAGCTTTCGTGACCGTTGCAAATTCCTTCCTCTTCTGGGCTGTAGCAGCGGAGATGTCAGCAAAGAGGGAGATGTCAGAGTAGGGCTCCGGGAGGGACTCTGGTTAAAAACATCAGCTTCTCCTTGAGGTGAAAAAAATGGATCCTTGCAATCACATCTCTGGGTGTAGCTTCCGGAAGATGTTTGGGCTTAAATAGCCTATGAGCTCTATCAATAATCAAATCAGCAGGAGTCTGATTAGGAAGCAAGGTGGAGATCAGACGTTGAATATAGCTAGAAAGATCCGCAGCTCCAATCGATTCAGGGATGCCCCTAAACTTGATATTATTGCATCTGGATCTATCCTCTTGGTTCGCAATCTTTTCCTGTAGCTGGGATAGCAATTGCTGCTGCTCTGTATACGCATCAAACAGATCATTAAATGTGGGCGCATATTCACCCATGTAGTTTTCAATACAAGCTGTACGTTCACCCAGGCCATCTATCTGTGACTGCGGGGATTGTATGGAGGATTTAAAATCATTTTTCAGCTCTGTACGTAATGACAATAACATTAACTTAATGGCCGCTTCAGATGCAGGATCTGAGGAAGCAGGGAAAGCTTCCAAGGAAGGTGCTGAGTCAGAGGGGCCTTGTGACACTGAGGTGGCAGCAGTCGACTGCTTTTTATTTACAGGGCCCTGAGATTGTGGCGATTGCAGTGGAGAGGATGCTGACCGTTTTGAAAACTCCTTCTGAGGGGACAGCTGATCAGCTGTGTTCTCCATCGCTGACTCATCGCTGTCAGTGGAGCGGTAATGAGGTTGATCTCTTACCCCCGCTGACGAGGCACCATTTTGTTTACCTGAGGCGGGTGTCCTCGGATAGAAATCTGTGAGTCTCCTGGGACCCTTGGACTTTGTTTTTCCTTTGGACATGTCGGCGGGGATATCGGCACTCCGGTGAGTGTTAATATAGTACCGACTGGTGTCTCAGCTAGCAGGGAGTTGCTATAGTAACGGATCCCGAAGCTCAGCTCCGGTTCAAGCGGCCATATTCGTCTGCGGCCAAACCAGGCCCCTAGTTTTACACAGCTTTATCTTCCAAATGTTGAAAAAACACCTACCTGTGCCTTGTATCTTTGCATTTACTCCTGTTTTCTGATGAAAACTGCTAAAGACCAAAGGCCCAGAAGGGGTTTTCCAAGAAGTCAGAGTGTCAGATGACACAGCTATGTAAAAAGTGAGGAGTAGTAGAACAGTTTTATTCAGCAAGAACAGGAATAAATGCAAAGACACAAGACACAAGCCTAAACTGGCTATGCCTAACTTATATTTTTACTATG
The DNA here is from genome assembly GCF_000935625.1 of Nanorana parkeri. Classification (NCBI taxonomy): domain Eukaryota; kingdom Metazoa; phylum Chordata; class Amphibia; order Anura; family Dicroglossidae; genus Nanorana; species Nanorana parkeri. Next base: position 634,407 of record NW_017306586.1, read on the forward strand.
GGGATAGTCGGGTGCATGAATGTGAGTGATATAGTGTGAGGTGGTTTTTGTGCACACGTTGTTAGATCTTTTTATGTTTCAAATGATGCAGCTGATTGCTTTGTATAAAAGGCATTGGTTAGAGCAAACTAAAAAAAAGGCCCAATCAACATAAAATAAAAACCATAATATTCCTGAAAGAAATAAAAACCCCAAAAACAAGCCCCTGAGATAATTGTTTGTGACAAATGCTATGCCACATGGGATCCCCCATCACAGATGGTGTGAATGAGGGATTAGGTATTGCTGTTTTAAAACTATTTGTAGTCTGTTTGGGGCAGCTGTTGTTGGTTGTTGTTGTTGTTATCTTTAATCATTATGTTGAAGGGTATGCAGTCTTTTATCAACAAAACATGGCATAAATGCTTGTTATCATCTTGCTCTGGCGCACCAGCCTGTAATTTTTATGTGATGGACTGGTATATTTTTTCATGAAATAGAAAAAAAAGTAAAAGCACATATAAAAGTAATAGTGGATCATAAATTATTATATATATTATATACATTAGCTGGTTGCAAAATAATAAAATAACATTTTTATGTAGCTTAATGTTTCTCTGAATGTATACATTCTTTTAACACTGACATTCTACACCGTGTTGGGGAAAGGGTTGGTTAAAAATGCAGCAGCACATAACAACCAAGTACAGAAGCACATAACAACCAACAAGATTTTTTACTCATTGAAATGGGTTGCCATACTGTACACAACGTCAATATACTTTGCGATACTAATAAATACATCTTGATCACATTTGAAAAGATCCAAACCTGCTTTTCCTTTTCTCTTTCTGCTTTATTAATTTCTGCCATATTATTCTTGTCCTTTGAAAAGTGTCCTTCTGGAGATAAGGGCTTCCTAACTAATGTCAGCCTTCTAAATGTTTAGAATCAATCTATAAAACCACTGAAGCATAGATTAAACATTACTGGGAACATTTCATTATAGTCCTTCTAATAAAAGAATCATTGCCATTCTAGTCCAGAGAAAAATATACAAAAATTGATTACAGTTGCAAATAAATGAACACAATGAATTGTTCATTCAATTGAACCAAACACTTAACAGGTTTTTCTTTTATATGAGCTTTAGAAAAGTAATTATTAGGGATGAGTGAACTGAGCAAAGTTCAGTTCATAGAAGGTTTGGCAAAACCCAGCAGGAAGTCCACTAACCCTGAACATATTGCCATACCCTTCTTACAATTTTCATTGTCCTTGATTCAAGGATAATTTGAAAGCTATTGTTTGAAAAAGTGTATGTGTAGCTAGGCACTGCCATGAAGAACATGTATCAATGCAAAAAATGTTCTAAAAAAATACTGTTGAGCAGGCAGAGGGTCATTAAATGGGCAACATTGAAAATGCACAAATCCTAGAAGGCAATGGGAAATGCCTTAAAGCAGCATGTGATGTTAGGGAGCAGGATTATGTAGTAACAAATGGTAGAATATAAAAGGCACAGGAGGACATGATGTGGCCCTTGTCATCCATCATCATAAGCACAAGGAGGAGTATTCTTTGCCACCCACATACAAGGTACCCTCCCAATGTTTAAAGCATGTGGCCTTGTCTCTCTTTACTGGCCACCCAGTCTGCAAGCCTGGATAATGGTTTGGCATTATTTTTGAGGGGAACATCACAACCAGTTGTGTTTCTTTTAAAGAGAAAGTACACATTTAAAAAAAAAAGAAAAAAAGACAAGGTTCCCACCTTAAATTCAAACACTTTTGTAAGACTTGTATCCAGGCATACAGGGAGGCCAAGAAGCATGCAGGGAGAAAAATAACTGAATCTGAAAGCCACTTTTAGAATAAGGGAGCCCCAGATATACAGCCCCATAGATGATTGCGCACAGAGTACATTCCCAAAAACGTTAAGAGCAAATAAAAACACACAAACTGTCCTTTATTTGAAAACAAAGTAAACATTGTGTCTCAATGTAAATCTAACTTCAAGCAAGTCTTCTAGATATAAAATTTACTTGAAAACTAGGTGCCATGCTGTACTACTAAAACCCACAGTGCCAAATTTATAAATACAATATATAAATATTCAATAAACATAAGTGACAATATAATATGCTATCATATAACTATTAGCCAAAACGAGTTAGCCAAAAAGATAACAAGTGGATCAATGAAGCTGGCACACTAGCCTCCAGAGAAATATTGATATTGATTGAAATTGCTTTATCAGCAACACTTAAGCTGCCCATACATTATGCGAGTTTCGAATGGTTCTTCAGAAACCGGCCGAAATTCGCACAGTGGGTGCTGCTGTCGGCACCCTTTTGGCTGGCATCCCTTGATCAGCTGTTTTAAAGAGCCGATCTGAAAATCTTTGAATGACAGAGCCAGCAGCCAATACAAAAAAAACCCAGCAGGGATTCCTCCATCAATTCTCGTGAGCATTGATGGAGGAATCCCTGCTGTTTGTTCTGTTTTTTTTTGTTCAGCCCGCCCGTTGAATGAAAAAAGATAGAACAGTGTATGGCCAGCTTTAGCTTGTGGTGGCTTTAGCTTGTGGTACAGTATTGATATCAGAGACACATGAGTCTATAGTAATATATATGTGTCAATTGGAGGTTAGATGCATTAAGCTTATAGTATGTCACAGTGAGCACAGTACACTTAGATACAGTATTTTATATTTTTTATGAAGCAAAATAAAGTAAGGGGGATATAAATGTGTTAAAAGGAAGCTGTTTACAAATTATATGGAATGATGGTTAGTATAGAACTGATAGCATTCATACTAGGTGATGCATAAATCAGACAGAAAGGTTTACAGATTAGATATTACTAAAGATCAGTGGAAGTATGGGCTTCTTTAAGAGGAAGTTGTGCAATTATGTTTCCATGGTTAGGAAACATAAGCAGAGAAATACGTCCCTAGCTCAATGCCCCTGATGAAGTAATTCTGACATAACGTGCATGGGGCGGAGCTTAGTGAAGAGGTAGTGAGGGAAGTCTGACATGTAGCAGCAGCCACACAGTGTTGGAGCCCCTCCCATTCAGATGTTGAGATCTACTATGTGTGTAAGCTGAAAGTCATCCAGTGCATGATTGGTCCAGTTTTATGTGAGTATTTTATATATCTAAAAAAAATATATTTTGATAATGGGGAGGACATTGTGGATGTTTGGCTCCTTTAGTGCTTGCAGCTTTTTAGGAGTGTGCAATAGCACTGGACTTTTTTATTTGAATGTCTTCTTGTTGTTCCTTGTCAATGACGATGACTGTGTGCCACAAAGAAACACCTCCTGATGATGTTGACCTGCAGATGCAACAACCTGCTGCCGGGTGATGTTCATCTGCCCCAATACTGTTGCAAAATGGCAGATCTCCAGCTGGCTGCTGTATGTCAGCAAACTGGCAAGGGAGCCTAGGTGATGCCAATGACCAGTGGTAGTGCCGGTGCCACTGCAGGTCCCTGGCTGCCGTTAGTTATCAATCATCAGCTGGGGGTTTGGGTGGGTAAACTGGCTAAATATGGCTAGTCTGTTCAGCCATTTGCTGGGTTCAGATTGATCTCATGTTTAACCCGTACCCAAAGCACATTACTAGTCATTATTTGAAAAAAATCAAAATACAACATGTATATACATGTATACATGTGTTTGCTTACTCATACAGCATCTTTATAAAAAGGATTTACTGTCTTGAACATTTTCTTGTTTTTCTGTCATAGAACATTGAATCACAGTGCATATATATGCATTTTTTTTCTATAGGATGACAAACACCTTCCTATTTCTTGTTCTCTATAGCTTAGAGGGAAGGGGTTCTGTAGTCCTCAGAGATAGCTGGCAACAATAAACAATATAACTAGTAAGAATAATATGGATGGCAGGATCAACTGGTATTTTTTGCACTTATCAAACAGGTATAATAAAATGCTTTCAATAGTTTATTTAACACATCAAAGAGACCGGATAAGTATTATTAGGGTTTACATACCCTTTACCATTGTATTCTTGTGTGATACTTGGTTTAATTGTCTTGCTGTGAAACACATCTGATCCCAAGGCTTAGGTTTCTTGCAGACAGCATTATGTTTTCTCCAGGATTTTACTGTGTTTTTCTACATTAATTTTACCCTCGCAAACCTTTTCCTGTTCTGCTGCAGAAAAGTCAACCCTATGGCATATTAACGCCACCATGCTTCTTAGTGAGAGTGGTGTGTTCATGTTAATGTGCAATGTTTAACTTAGGCTAACCATACATTTTAAACTGATGGTCACAAAGCTTGATTTTGGTTGTATAAGACTTTGGTGGACAGCCTGTTCTTGGCAGAATCACGGCTATTCCATACTCTTTTCAAACTGTATTGCAAGGGATATTCAGTGATTTTTACAGTTTTTTTCCATCCATTCCATAACTTGTGATTATCAATTACATTTTAATGTACCTAAAAAGAACATTATTTTGCCTTCATGTCGTAGAAATTGGCAAGATACTGACTCACCACAAGATGGACTTTTCAGATACACATCTATTTATAGTAACACCACTTGAAAACCCTGGAGTACACACAGACAATCTCCATTTAACTAATTATATGACTCTGGTAAATAACTTTCTGTATCAGTGATGAGTGAGTCATATTGAAGAAGATGTGCACTTAAGCAATCCATTGTTTTTTCATCATAGTAAATGTAAATGACATTGCAGAGTTGCTTTCACTTTAACATGGAGGAGTATATTTCTGTTGATTAGTATAAAAAAACTTGCCAGTTGTTATATATTCTGACTTTTCTCCTGGTATGTATGCTGACCATTCTCTGATCCTTGACTGGTATCAGGTACACATCTCTTTTCTGCTATGGCATACACACTGACTGATGTCCTACTATTGGCCCTTGCCTTATATCTGGTTTATTTATTAAATACAAGCAATGTAAAGACCTGAATTTTACCTTTTTTATCAGCCTCTTACAGTCCCTGTAGAGCAGGGATGGAGTGTGATAGGAAGACACAGCACAAGAAGCAAAATGGCTAGACTGGTCCATGCAGCCTCTTCCCCCCTTTGCACCGGCAGTCTAAGGACCAATGCTGTCATCATGTCTTGTGCAGGTCCATTGACCTGCATTAGAGTGAAGATGCTGAGGGGCAACATCCAGCAGGGGGGGAATGAAGTGAGCACGGACTTTTAATGTAGCCGGGATCAGGTATATTTAGGCTTTATTTAAATCCCCTTGAAACCATGAGCACTTAACCCTTTGCCGTGTTTAGCTTTCCCCAGAGAATGGCTTTAAAATGCGTCAACTACAGTAATAACAATTACAAAAACAACCCCCCTCCCAGTGCGTTACACATTTATCTTGCATCCCACCAAGAATAGGACTTACAAGGTAGCTGTGTGTTCAAGATAAGCATGCTTAATCATGAACACATTGCTGGACAATGTAATTGATGCTGGATTACACTATGGGATGTTATTTTGTTAATTATATTTTGGTGTGTGTTTTCTGAAAATTATAAAGAAAGGGCGTTTGTCACATGTACTCATTTTCTTTTGTTTGGAGGAGTTTTCACACTTTGGCAAGTGTCCCCTGTAACACCTCACATCCCTTTTGGGGTGAATACACAATGTGTGTGGAAAGGCCTTTTCTTTCAAACATAGGGCCAAGATGTCTTCTAAAGGGGAAGGGGGGTCTAGTGGAACTTCCTTGCCAGTTTTTCCACAATGTTAACATACATTTGGCCGGGTTTGGTCACAGTAAGGGTGGGGGGGGGGGGGGGGCAGCACACTTGCTTCCCTCCCTTTCTTGCCGACCCAGGCTAAAATACCTCAGTAACTATTTGTTTTTAATTTTACTGTTGGCAGGTGGCAAGTGGCAGGTGTTTTAATTTGTGTGTTGTATTTCAAAAACTCCTAATTGTTTCTCTAAATATGTAGCTATGTGGTTGACTTAAAGATCAGAGAAAGCACAAATACACAAATAAAAAAAGGATTGTCACAGCCGCAGGATATCATTTTTCCACCAGTACATATCAAGAAATAATAATGAAGCCAATGACCATAAACCTAAAGGTCGACTTGTAAATCCTTGAATGCAAATTTAAACAAATATTCTAATTTAGAGCATCAATCCCTGTCATGTGAAACACACGGTCCTTGACAATTTTTCTGTACAAATTGTTTGCAGAGGTTAAGGTTTCCAGCTTTAGACCGATTATAGGAGATTGCTTATATTGCTATTTGAAGATTGAATGGTGAAATGTTAGACACCTTGTCAAGGATTCATTCTCTCTGGCCCTTAATTAGAGCAATCTCCCCTCACTTCCTGATTTGAAGACATTTTAAGAGACAGGAAGTGAGGTGAAATTCTGCTACATAGGCAACAAAAAACAGGCAAACAGAACAGTGGGTGTAACCCTTCCCTACTCTAATAAAAACTATTTACAATCTAGGTTTGACACATACACATTCACACCCCCCAGAAAAGATAATGTCATCTGGCCACATAGAGAGAAGTTACACATACTCTCAAATGTTGAGCCACAAGACCTGGTGGTAGTCGTCCGCTGAGAAGGAAGAGTAAGCAGTTAGGAAGTTCCTTGGCGCGTCCTGAGAGGGAACAGGCATGTCTAGAAAAGACAAATGTTGCTGAATATTTGTTGTTTATATACTCTCAAAGATGAAGAGTTGTTTTTAAAATTGGGATATAAAAGGAGAAGTAGTAAAAAATATTATACAGATATTCCTCACTTTACGACGTATCTGTTTTACGACCACTCGCACTTACGACCAGCTCTCTGACCATGCGTGTGGGAACGTAGCAGCCGCAGTGCGACATCTCACCATCTTCAGTGCTGTCCTCCGTTCTCCGCTGCGGGTCTCGGTAAGTATTTTCTTGACTGCTTTACAGTACACTGTACAGTACTGTACATCGCCAACACTATACAGTACTGTACTAATGCAGTACAGTAGACATGTGCGATTCGGTTCGTTCCGAAAATCGTTTCGGACGAATTTTCGGAAATTCTGAGATTCGGATGCATCCGAATTACGAATTACAGCTAAGACGAATGCAAACGAATCCGAAATTCCCGATTTCCCGAATTTCGTTATTGGACGAATTTTGTTGCAGCAAAATGACATTAGGAAAAAAAAATGACAACATTTTCCCTCTACAACATTTCTATGGTCAAAGGTTCAGAGTCAATAGTGTAGTGGTTAGCGTACAGGCTTGCCATTGTCAAGGTTCTAATCCAGGGCCAGGTAGAGTAATGGATAAAGTTGTTTTTTTCTTTGATTTTGAATTGGCACACTCTTAACATTCCTACCAGACCTAAAGGGTCTGGTATGAATTGGGGGGGAACCTCAGGCTTTTTTTTTTCTCCATCTTCTGCAGACTGTAAAAAAATAAAAGTCTTTTTTTTTTCTCTAATGTCATTTTTCTGCAATGAAATTCCTTATTGGACTAATTTCGTTGCAGCAAAATGACATTAGGAAAAAAAATGAAATTTTTTTTTTTTTACAGTCTGCAGAAGATGAAAAAAAAAGGCGTGAGGTTCCCCCCCAATTCATACCAGACCCTTTAGGACTGGTAGACGACCACTCGAACCCAACGAAAACCAGCCGCAAATAAATGAAATTCAGTCGTAATGTCAACAGATGGGCGGAGCGAGCCATGACGTCACGGCTTGCTCTGCCCATTTGACATTCTCAGCTGTCAAATGCTACATATTGCATTCATATATATCAAATGCTACTATGGTTAAAGTTCAGAGTCAAGGTCGCCGGTTCTAATCCAGGGCCGGGTACAGTAATAGATAAAGTTTTTTTTTTCTTCTTTGCGTTTGAATTGGCATTCTCCTAACATTCCTACCAGACCTAAAGGGTCTGGTATGAATTGGGGGGGAACCTCAGGCTTTTTTTTTTTTTCATCTTCTGCAGACTGTTAAAAAAAAAAAGTCATTTTTTTACTCTAAAGTCATTTTGCTGCAACGAAATTCGTCCAATAACAAATTTCGTCCATAATCCGAATCCGAAAAACGAAACTAAACTAAACAAATTTTTTTTGTTTCAAAACGAAACAATTTTTTTTCTCTTTGTTTCAAAACGAAACGAAACTAAACATTTTTTTTGCTGGTGCACATGTCTACAGTACAGTACTGTATACAGTTCCTCGCTTAACGAACAATTTGTTTAACGACCTGGTCGTAGGAACGGAACTCGGTCGTTAAGTGAGGAATATCTGTAGTGTCAAACATTTCACCCTTTGCCAGCTATATACTCAGTAAGATGCCAGTTTGGAGAAAAATGCCATTAATTTGAACCTAGGTAAGGACTTGCTTAACTATAGGAGCCAAGCATGCTGTGTTGTGGGGAGTTTTTTCTGTAAAAAAAAAAGCAACTCTACAGTTGGCCTAATGACTGTAGCTTGAAAGGAACTTTGTGAAGAAATCCCAATCGTGTTAAAAAAGATAATCATGCAGGATTGTGGTTGCTGCAGATATAGTTTAATAAGGTCATCAAATAATCACCTTATTCACTAAGTTAAGTGTAAATGTCTTTGCAATGTGAATGTTAATTCACTATGTTCCCAGCCTTTACTGTTTGCTTTAAATTAACCCTACTCTTTTAGTGAATTGATCCTTTCACTCGGTTTTAAAACCATATTGTAAGCTCGAGTTTGTGTTTGGCTGTTATAGGAACACATAAGTTACATAGTATTTGAGGTTGAAAAAAGACACAGGTCCATCAAGTTCAACCTTTGTGTTTGTGCGTGCGTGCGTGCGTGCGTGTGTGTGTCAATTGTGCGTGCGTGTGTACATGAGTCCCTGTGTTGTCTAGTATTTAAGTGTACCTGTATCCCTGTATGTTACAGTCTCTAATTGATTTTTGAACGATTCAGATACCACTGCTTGTGGCAGAGAGTTCCAAAATGTAGCCGCTCTAACTGAAAAGAATCCCCTACCTCCTCTGTGGATAAATCTTTTCTCCACCAATTTTAGGTGGTGGCCTCTAGTCCTTTTTATGGAGTTTATAGTAACATTTTTAGTGCCAATGTTTCCATCACCACTGAACATTTTGTACAACAAAATCATTTCCCCTCTTAATCTCCTCACTTACAGCGTGAACAAGTTTACATTTAGCAACCTTGTCTCATAGTCTTGATGCTCCAGCCCCTTAATTAGCTTGGTTGCTCTTCTTTGGACCTTCTCCAGCTCAAGTACATCTTTTCTGTGGACTGGTGACCAAGACTGAACTGCATACTCCAGGTGAGGCCTAACCTGTAACCTATAAAGTGGCAAAATTATTGTTTTGTCTATACAGTATGTTCCCTTTTTAATACAAGACAGTACTCTGCTCGCTTTTTTTGCTACTGCCTGGCATTGCAAGCTTTTATTCAATCTGCGGTCAATTATGACCCCCAAATCTTTTTCCATTTCTGAGTTCCCTAGTGGAGTACCCATTAATGTGTATTCCGCTTGCCTGTTTTTAATCCCAAAGTGCATTACTTTACATTTGTCAACATTAAACCTCATCTGCCATATAGTTGCCAACTCCCCTATTTTATCCAGGTCCTCCTGTAATGTTAAAATGTCCATGTCTACTACACTCCCAATTTTAGTATCATCTGCAAACATAGAAACATGGCTATTGACGCCCTCCCCGATATCGTTAATAAACAGGTTAAATAGTATTGAGCCTAGCACAGAAACCTGGGACACCCCACTCTCAACTAGTGATGAGCCGAACACCCCCGTGTTTGGTTCTAACTCGAACTTTCGAACATGGAAAAAGTTCTAACTCGAACTTAGAACTCAATGCAAGTCTATGGGGGTAGAACTCAGAAAATTAAATGTCCCCACTTTGAAGCCTTATATGCAATTTATTGGCCATAAAAAGTGTATAGGGATCCGGGTACTGCCCTGGGGGACATGTGTCAATGAAAAAAACACTTTTAAAAAATACAATTTTTAAAGGAGCAGTGATTTAACATCAACATGCAACTGCAGCACTGTTGGGTGGTGACTAAACTGCCTCCATAGCTGAACACACAGGTGCTACATTATTTCATGCTTAGGGAAGAGTGACCACTGCTGGTCATAGCGGCAGTAGGGGAGAAACTAAAAAAACAAGAAAAATACCTTTAGATATAATATCATCATTGTTTTCTTTCTCTGTAGACAAGGCAACAATATATAGGTCTATATGTGTAGAAAGTTGTAGCCATGTTTTTTTGGTATTGTTTTTTTCAGCAGGCAGAGCTTGTTCCATACAAATGATGAAGTGACAAGCATAAAAAAAAATTCCCCCTATGATTTGGATCCCAATAAAAATGGGAAAATGTTTACCATAAGAATTCTTTGACAAGAATTTTGACAATAAATACTTTGCAGTTACCCTTAGAAAAAGAGTGCAGAGGTGTGGATTGATGTTTTTATTCCTTTCAGAGAGATTCTCAAGCAATGATGTCAGCAAGAAGCAAAGTGTGGGGAAAGAATGCTTTTAGGTTGGCCACCACAAATTAAAGAGAGGGGAATGTATCTGTGCCAGCTGTCTAAGATTGGGGATCTTCCTCCCAATATTAAAATAGCATCCAATGTGTGGAGACCATTCAGAATAAAGCATTTTGAGTACTGGGTTTACACATTCATATACTGTACTCTTGATAATCTGTGCCCCCCACCCAAAAAAATATATAAAAAAAATAAAACCATGCAAAAACATCAGTAAATATGCCTGTTGGTGTGAGGGTCCAGTAAAATGCATGTGTGAGGTTCTTCAATTCTTTTTAACGATGAAGTGAAATAAATAAAATAAACATTATTGATTGTAATATAAAACAATTATACAGAACACAATTGGGGTCCTGCTAATGTTGGTCTCTCTAAGCTAGTTTAGAGTGTTACAAAACATCACCATGCAGCAGGAGTTCATGGGTCATCATTGGTGTGGATAGGGAAATCTAACATGCAAGTCAGCTAAGGAACCGTTACTGTGTTTATGAGGATAGAGTACCATCTATCTACTCCCACATTACAGGAGTTTGTGCATTTTTATTTGTGCAGATAGGAAAATTTAATATGGCAATCAACTAATGAACCATTGTCATGTTTTATTTCATTTGTTCATTGTCTAGCACTCTACAGTATATGGTTTTTGTATGTTTTTTCTGTGTGAACTTCCCTGATGCATGGGTACGTTACCTATACTGTATATTGCTAACAGTTACATTACTTCTAAGTAACACTTTTCTATACTAAACTGTATTATCACATGTGACTTGCCACTACCTAGTCGGTGGAATTCCGAATATCTAAGGTCCACTTCATGAGTCTACATGAATTTTACACAGAACCATTAGCCGCCAGTGTCATAATTAAAACCATGTGTTTTCCGTTTTATGAATTTTGGAAGGTGTTGTTTTTGGCACAATTAGAATTGGATCAGTCTGGCACAGGCTGAGGAGCTTTCAGTCCATTTAGGTAAAACATTGACATAGAAGTCAATTGTTTTATTAGTAATGTATAAAAGCTGCTAGATATTATAACATGTTTTTAGTGATTACAATTTGTATTTGTAATAGTAAAATGTATTTTTATGATTTGTTTGTGATCATATAATTTCTCTTTGTTTTGCTGTATGGGCTGTAGATCTGTATATAGCACTTGTAAGTGGAAGTACTTGTATTATTACTCCTCCTTTGGGCATTCTGTAAAGAAATAGGGTAACGCAGACTT